>NW_019386171.1:265527-286135 GCF_000671375.1 Centruroides sculpturatus | reverse complement strand
ATTTTGTACAAACAAAATAAATATATTGAAAAATATAAAAACAATAAAAAATTATACTTCAGAAGTTAATTTAGTATCAAAAACGTAAAATATTTGAGTAGCCCAAGACATAGCCAAAGATTACAGCGCCACAGCACTGGCGAAAATTTAAATTCCCAATCGCCGACTGGAATTCTTTCGGATAATTGACGTTTCGGATAATCGACGCTCTACTGTATTTATTAATAGATTAGTATAATGGAGGAGATGGAATTTCAATTGTATGTGAAATTGTTTTCCACCTTAAAAAGAAGAAAAAATCTCTCCAAAAACTTTTTATCATTTACTGAAGAACTTTTTCTACAATAAAATTTCTCATAAAATCAGCATCTGAAAAAAAGATATTCCATACTTATTATTATTATTATCACTATTTAAATTCCTATTAGATTATTTTAAATTTTAATTCATGTCTTTAATCATGAAAATATAATTCCTAATATTTCTTTTCTACTATTGTCCATACGGAGATAATAATCCTTACCCTTCTTCTCTGAAAAAGATTTACACTGAAACAATTACGAATAACTGAACGTTAACTCGGAGAAAAGCTGATCTCCATGAGCTTCCGTACAAACTACGAGTAAGCAGGAACTTGGAATGTTAAGCGTATCACACTTAAACGACATTTAAGCTCAACAACAGAAGTCATCAATATTAATTAACTAGCCTACGACCAATCTTTCCAAACACAATCTGAAAAATAGTTTTCTAAATCAAATAGTTATAAATTTTATCGACATATTATCAAATATATTATCGTGTGTTTATTTTACCTTGTTCCGAGTTAATGCTAGAACCTATTTAAATTACTTTACAATAATCCATTAAAAAGATAAAAATTAGAAATAAAATCATTTTATAGATGTCTATTCAAAATTTCATGTAATTTAATGAGAAAATCAAATTATCTTCAAGTGTGCTTTTACTTAAACTTTCGCCACTTTCGTTTTTTAACGGATAGCACATCTTATTAAATGTTTTTATGCTCATCAGCAGTGGCAGATACAAGGGAAGGGCTACAGAGGATTAAGACTCTTTATCGACACAAAAAATTAAAATTTATATGTTCGAACTTCGAAACGTTCTTTTAAAAACATTTACAATAGCAAATACGGTTAATCAGATCATCCGCAATATAATCGTCGTGTGCGTGTTAATAAAAGGTACTTATTAATTATTCAAATATTTTTAATTTTTGAGTTGGCCCTTTCCTTTGAATAGGCCTAGCCTACTTCTGAATCCGCCGCAGCTAACCAGATTAGAATTTCTCGCAGAAAAATTCTAACTTTATGTTTAATATAACTTTATAATATAATTTTACTTTATCTTAGAAATACTTAAATGAAGAGAGAAATCGCATTTTAGATTAATTGCCATTCTACCAACAGATGAAATTTTAGAATAACAAAATTATTCTATAATTCCATCCGTTGATTATTATTGTACCAATTGCAGTTTGTATATTTTTGTACATTACCTAGTCAAACTAGTTTAGAGTTATGTAGAAATTTCTAAATTCAAATTTTTAAATAAACGCTATAATTACACTTCATATAGCAATTATATCGTTTAACTCAAGCACAGAAGAGTCCATTTTAATACTTAACACTTAAACACTATTTCTATATAAATGATTATATTTAATATTTTAGAATACAGTATTCTAGACATTTTCTGAAAAATCTAATAAATATCAAACCAAATTATTGTACAATCGAAATGAATTGACAATACATCAGAAACTAGTTATACACGTTCATCATTGACCCGGAAAAAACGAGGAAAAAATATAACAAAACATTTAAAAAATCAAATAATTGTTTTCAATCAATAAAAAGTGAAATTAAAATAAATTCAATTTCCATTTCCTCTTTCTATAATAAATTATATAATGTGATGTCAAAAAGTAAAAACAAAAAAAAACCGAATTCGGTTTTGCTTAATAAGAGTTGAACAATGTTCGAATTTAAATATTTGAGTAATAAATCTGTAAAATTATCATTATTATTTTATTATTATTATTATTATTATTATTATTATTGTTTATTGATTTAAATATAAATTTCTTACAATGGGGGCAAATTAAATAATAATATAAACATTCAAATCATAGTAAAATTAACGAAGAAATTCCAAAGATTTAGAGAAAAAGGAGAAGAGCTTAAATAAGGTCATTTTTGACATAACCTCATTCTTCAAATAATCACATCTAAACTCCTCCCCTAATACAGAACATTTTAGTTGGTATGTCACTTGACAGGATTCAAACAAATGAGTCAGAAGATCTTCTTTTTCTTTTACACCACAGAATTCACAACACCCTTCACTGGATATATTTATCCGGTAACCCTTGAACAAAATTCGAAATCTGTTTAGTCTGAGTTGCATAATAAGGCTTTTTGTAGAAAAATTAGTCTCACAATTCAAGTAACTTGCTGTACACCAGACCAAGCGTGATTCACACAGATTAACTCGTTTAGCTGATATTGAAGACATATCCCAGTTCCACAACTGATCTGACTTAGTTTGAATTAGTGCATTTAAATGGGTTCTCAACAAAGAAGCTGAATGAGATAAAAATAAAAAGGAATAACCCAAGCCATCAAAAATATTTTTAACTGAAGCTGGCCAACTTTTCTTACCATGTTTAACTGCTGTTAACAAAACATTATATGTTATTCGACGCAAATCACATGAGGGTAACTCCATGATTTTTGACCAGAACAAAACAATAACCTTAACAAATTTCAGTTCCAATGGTGGTCTTCCCAACTCAAGACGAACTGCAGAACTTGAAATTGAACGTTCTATTTTAAAAAGTCTCTTAAAATATTTCATCTGAACTTTTTCCATTTTAGACAGATATTCCAAACCCCAAACCGGAAATAGATAAGACAGCCTGGAACCAATAAAAGCGTCAAAAAGCCTAAACATGCCTCTCATAGAGTTTAGCTTCATACGTTTCTGTACAGTGAGAATGTACCCTGTCTTTTTCTGAATATCTTCGTCTATCAAACTAAAATGATGATTAAATGTACCTGATGAAGAAAAATGTATTCCCAAATATTTAATATATGTGACAAATCGAATTTCAGTGTTATTCACAAATATCTTGTCAGATTTTGATAATCTACCTCCATTGCGAAAAACCATTCCCTTCGTTTTTTGTAAATTAACTGTGAGGTCATTTCTTTCTGCGTAATCAACCAGCAAAGAAAGTTTTCGCTGTAAACCCGTCTTTGAATCTGCCAACAAAATTACGTCATCTGCATACATTAGACAATGCAAGTCAACAGTATCTCCTAGTGCAAAGCCCGAAATTTCTGAAGTAGAGAACAGTTGTGGTAAATCGTTAATAAATAATATAAACAGCAAAGGACTTAAAGGCTCTCCCTGTGGTAAGCCCCCACCAGAAATAACGCCCTTAGTAGTTGTTAAGTTGTCACTCACATAATACCTTGTATTACAAAATAGGTTTTTAAGTAGCCTAATAAACGAAGTTGAAAGTCCTATTGAATATAGCTTTTGCCACAGAATATTAAGATTAATTCTATCAAACGCCTTCTCCAGATCCACAAATATCGAATAAATTTTACGTCTTTTCCTTGACAAAACATACTGTATTAACCCGTTAAGTATAAAAACATTATACATAGTTCCTCTTCCTTGAACAAATGCTCCTTGAAACTGAGAAATAATATTAAATTCCATTAGCCATTGACTCAACCGATCTGCCAATATTCCAGTAAACAATTTTCTAAAAGTGTTAAGCAATGCAATTGGACGATAATTCTGAGGCTTTGATTTATCTCCTTTCTTGTAGATCATTTTCAACATCACATTTCTCCAATGCTCAGGAAATATCATTGTCTCCTTAATCTTATTAAATAATGTAAGTAATTCTAAACACACCTCATCAGGTAAATAAATAATAAATTCATTATTTATACCGTCCATGCCAGGAGCTGATTTTCTTTTAAGTTTACAGATTGATATCTTTAACTCCGATAATGAAATTGGAGCGTCCAAAATGGGAGAAACGTTTTCATGATCAAACTCAAGAATTGAATCAGAAATTGGATGACAAAAGTCATGCTCCAAAAAACGTTCCCAGTCTTGAAGAGGAATTTGACTATCGGGTTTTTTTATCATACTAAATCTGTTAACAATAGACCAAAACTGTCTAGAAGAACGTGTATTTTGCAGCTGCCTACTAATATTTGACCAATAATTCTTCTTTTTTATCCTACACAATGATCGAAAGGCAGTCCTATAACCACAATAATACATCAAATCGTCTTTACTACGGGATATCCGAAACCTCCTCAACATTTTATTCTTTAGTCTCTTCGCTGTTCTACAATCACTATCGAACCAAACTGAAGACGGTATTTTCGTCATTCCTAAGTATGAAAACATTCCACATTGTTCAGCTGATGTCTTAATCAAATCCAGAATTCCAGAGTACCTATCCTCCATTCCACCACTTAAGACAACGTTTGCATATCCAACCGAAACTGCCTCGGAATATAGGGTGGATCTATCCTCCTTCCAAGTTAATCGTTTTGTCCTATCAATCAAACTTAGTTGTCTATCCTCATCAGTATCAATCAAAATTCCAAAATTCAGCATACGATGGTCAGACATGTAGTCATCGGAAACAACAAAATCACGTAGTCTCGCCACCAAACCTTCGCTCAAAATCACTAAATCGATTACTGAAGCACCCAATCCAGATATATAAGTGAAGTCAGCTGGTGAGTCGAAAGGATAACGACCATTTATTATGTAAATGTTATAAGATTTCACCAGGTCAATAAGCAACTGTCCTCTTTTGTTACAAATTTTATCGTTTGACAGTCGAATATTCGAAATCACATTCCCACCACAAAAAGAGTCCATTGTCAAACCAATTCGTGCATTAAAATCACCCATCAACAAAAGATCGTAATCTGATGTATAATCAGAGATCAAATCTTCTAGTCTTGAAATTAATTGATCAAAAATAGGTATATGAAGGTAAACCAATATGATTATCATTTCACGTAATCCTCTACTTTGCCTCCGATTAAATTTCACTTTAACAACCATCATGTATTGCCGTGACAGAAGCAAATTAACTTCTCCCAGGTCACCACTTATGGCCAAAAGTAACCCACCCGATGGTCTACCTCTCCCCAAATTTTTGGTGGCCAATATCTCAAAAACTTTAAATTTACAGTTAATACTTTTAACTCTCGAACATAAAGGAACTGTAGACCAAGTCTCAGTCAGTCCCAAAATATCAGTTCTGGTAATATGTTCAACAAAACCATTATCATTCAGATTAGTCAGAAAGGCGCCCTGGGAGTTCCATGCTGAAACTTTCAATTCTACTGTACACTTCCCTGAATCGGAGAGAGAACATTTGGAGAATCTACTACACGGCTTTCCACTAAAAAATCAAGTTTCAATAATTCTCCTCTAGCCAAATCATAAGTATATCTCTCTGAGGCAACCTGTAAAACGTCGGCCATCAATCGAACTCGCCTGCCCTCCAATCTATAAGCACGTAAAAAAGGCAGAAGCTTTTTCCGTCTCAATCTTGAGCGCCAACATAAATCTTCAAAAATTTGTATATTTTTTAATACGTCATTGGCTTTTATCTTTCCAAGATTAGCAAAAATTAATTTTTTGTCTGCAAATGACTGCAATTCCACCAATACCATATCTGAACGTTTAAATTTCTCTATCTTAACCGTTGGAATAGGTCTTGATTCACCTATCAATGTATAAAACAGGTTCTGCACCTTCCTATTCAAATCAGAACCATCATCAATCAAACCTTTAATTAAGAAATTTTTCTTTCTCGCTTCATTCGACACCTTGTCCAAAGAATACAAAATCAAACTGTTTTCCCGTTGCAAATCATCTTTAATTTTAGAAATCTCTCCTAGTTTGGCTTCTAACTGAGTCAAACGCCGATCATGGTCATTATGTAAATTAGCCAACCAATCTATCTTCGCAACTACCTCATTTAACGTCGAAAAAAGCTTATCAAATCGGTCATCCAAATAAGAAATAACCTCCCCAGGAATAGACTTACTTGTGTCTGACTTTAAAGGGAAGAAATCTTCTAATCTCGCCGTTTTCAATGAAGGTTCACTCGGAGAACGATGTCGTTTAGCAGTGGATGCCGATGCCTGAATCTGTGAATGCGGCGGAGTACGATCAACAGGACCAGGATTTAACTCTATTCCGCCCAGAAATAACAACAACTCGAACACCATAATCCAAAATTCGATATTTTCCATAATTTGGACTTCAAAGAAGCTCACGTAAAAGTTCACTAACACCCTCGACTGCTAGCAGCGCCCCATTATTTTATTAAATTAGATTTAACGAATAAAGCAAATTAAAAAAACTTTGTCTTAAAGTAAAAGAAACAGAACAAAGAAAATTTTTACATTTAAATTATCAATATTAGTGAAGTGAACAGAGAAAGTAAAATATAAATAAATAATACGCCGTTGCAAATTAATTAATCGTCTGTCAAGGCCTTGCACACAATTAATTTTGGAGCTCGCTTCATAATTCGAACAGAAAAATTACTTTGTTATTTTATATAAAACATATATTTTGTACCCGTTCAGTTCGTTCGATTGGATTGTTTGTATACGGCAACGCGACATGTGGGCGATCTGCTGAAGAGAGGATGTCTCCCGGGACGTTTTTTATGAGAAACTGGGCCCTATTTAGGTGTTTCAAACGCGAAGAAAACCGGGAAAACTTTACTTGGCGGGACGCGAACCCACAACTTACTAGAATGAGTAAAACCACTACCAGCGTTCAATGTTTTACTAGGGTTTCTCAAACGGGATCCCGGTTGTTTTTTAACCCGGGAAATCCCGCAAATTTCTTAAAAGTTCACTTGTTTCCTATTTCGTGTTAAGATTCAGAAAGTTTTGCAAATAGAAAGTATAATTAACTCATAAACTGTCAGAACACATCTGTATTTATTAATTTTAAACCTACTTATTAGTTTTTTAAATTTTTTCTCGTTATGGCATGTCACAAATGGTCAATAATTAATACGTAGCTTATTTGTGGCAGGACTGTGAAAATTCTCTACTTGTCAAAACCTGTAATATCTGGATTAATTGTGCATACGCTGTCTTAATTTTTAACCATGCCCGGTAGGTTCAATAACTGCGTAATGCAAGGTTGTGCAAATTGGGCAAGAATAGAAACGAGTACGAAGTCTGCAAGTATAGTTTTTCTTCATAAACCTGATAATTAAAGTCAAACGAACTGGCAAATTATCGGGCTATAAGCTTACTGCTATTAATGCAGCCTAGGTAGACAAATTAAGAATACTAGAGAGCAAAAGAAGTACTACAATCTCGAAAACGAACTAGAAATCTTCGACGGTACGGGTGAAAAAACACGTAACATTTGTCTTCTCTTAAATGTATTAAAGACGATTCTACCCACATCCATTCAATTGGAAAGGGCATTCTCAGTAGCGAGACTTTTCATTATTAAAATAATAATCAGATTGAATGATCGGAGTATTGACCATCTTTGGTTTTCAAAATCTTATAAAAATTTACAATAACATTTTGCATTATGTTTTATTTTTAAAAAAAACGAAAATTACTTTCTGAGTTAGAAGTTTGATCTAAGTTCATTTTTTCTTTAAATTTTCAACTCAATTCAAAGGCATTTTTTAAGCAGTTTCCAACAAAATTTAATACATTTTTTTTCTATTTGTGAAAATTTCAACATAATTCAAAGATAATTTTAATATATATTTTGCAGAGCATAATTAGCCTAATATTATGACTTTGGAGATTGCAGAACGTATTAAATTAGTTATAAAAATGAAAAATAATTATATCATTCTTTTCAAGATATTTTTTATATTTTAAAAAATAATTAATTATATCCCGGATCACGTGAAACAGTTCACTTTTTTCCAAAATTCCGAGACAAGCAAAAGACCGGGAAATGAGAAACCCTAGGTTTTATTCACTCGGCCACTGGTGGACCCGTTCAGTTCGTCTTTAGTCTACTGTATTGTGTTATTCTATACAGGTTATCTCATTTTTATTAATCATCCAAAATATCTCAAAACGTATGTATCCTACGAAGAAGAAAAAATTGTTCCGGACGAAAAATGTTCTACATTACGAATTTGAAAAAATAAAAAAATAAGAAAAAACAACTATCCTAGCCTTTACAAATAAATTTAACATAGTTTATGCGCTAATAAACCAAATTAGCGTATAAACTGTGTCAATTTCATAATCTGTATTAAAATATCCAGTCACTCTCTTAAAGAACTGGCAATGTTTTAGTTAAATATAAATTTGGAACAGATGTTTATGTTGTTTGTTGTTGTCAAGTAATTTTAAAATAGCAATTCGGTATTTATATTAAAATGCAAACAAAATTATTGAGGCCACGTATTGGCTTAAAAATATACGTTATTCTCCAAATCATATAAAAATTTGAAGTTTATAATAGTTTTACAGTGATATATTATAGGTCTTATATTGAATTAAGTAAGAAGTAAATTAATTTAATTAAGATCTGTAGATACATAATTTGATTCATATATTACTTTAAAATTATATCATAATTATATATTCTAATATTTAACCAGTATTCAGATAAGTGTAGGCTACTATTGTATTATCAATAAAAGTTTAAAGGTTTGAGAAAATCACTATACAATACTCTAGCGTTAACAGTAGATAAATTTGCTTACTTCATCTTGTTACCTCTACGTTTTAAGCACTGATATTCCTTGTAACGTTAGCATTTGACTTATGCATAGTGATTTTCAAGCTGATTATCATAAAACCCGTGGTGTCGCGACAAATTTGTATGAGTATAGAAAGATTGAAGCCTAATAATTTAATATTCTTAATACTATTAATTTGCTACTGTTCCAAAAGCAAATTAGTAACTATTAAATATAACATAATAAAACGATAAGAAGCAAAAATAATAATAATACCTAATAATTTTAAAAAATGCTTGATTGTCAGTTGTGTTACGATGCTAAAGAAAGCCAGTTAAGGTTAGTTTCAAAATAATTAAAAGCCAGCGCTGTAAGAATAAAATTGAGAAAGGGACATATATGGTATATATATCGAAAGCATGTAAAAAAAATTTTACTTATGTCTTTGAATGAAAATCGTTTAGTCTCACTTTATCTTGTCATATACAATTAACTACGAAATTTAACTAAATTCACTTTCAAAAATTAGAAAACTGTAGGTCTATTCATACCTGAGAATGTAATATACTTATCCAAAAACTTCAATATTTATTCGTATTTTTCTTGATGACCACCCTTATTCGTTAAACAGACAAAATTTCGTTAGAAAACTTGAAAAAGATATACAGTATACAGGATCGCAATTTTAGATTTTCAACGTCTTCGTCTTATTTTTATATATTTTCTTTCTGCACAGTAATTTATACACTAAACTTAATTAATCTTAATATGACTATCAGCCAACCAAATACCACATAATGCAAATACTACGTCAACTCTCAGCTATTAGCCTACATTAATTAATCAGCTGTAATTAGAGTACATTACCAACAAGCAAGCAGACCTACACATGTATTTTCTCTGACAATATTCTAAAACTCTGCTTAGCTAAATTAAATCTGATACCAATTTAGCTTGATCCAAATTTTAGTCGAAGTTTCGAATTCAAGGTCAATTTGGAAAAAACAATAATAAATGATGATTTTAAACTCTATACTCAATATATATGACATCGTTACTCTAAGTATTAAACATTTAATAAAAAGGAAGATAATAAAATAAATTTTTATTTCTAGCAGTACTGCAAGTCCTCTCATTTTATTCATTTATTTCTTTTATATCGAAAGTATTTCACGTACACATATGATGAGCACTGGCTCATATATAAGATAACGCTTCTACAAATAGTTATAAGTTATCAGAGTATTTACTGTATAATTATACCTTTCATACAAAACGTTCGTTCGTGAAAATCGCGAAATTTAAATATCTTAATGGACATTTAATCATTTGTCTAAATACGTAATAACCGCAGAAATTTCGTAGCACTTGGCATCAATTATGATGATATTGTACTAGTCTACATATCATAATTTATCAATAATTTTTAATAAAACTGTACAATAATTTACGATAAAAAATAATTTAAATGTAACGAGCAATGATTTATTGTGACATCGTCATAATACAGGAATGCAATTTTTAGTCATATTTCAAAATAAATTTTATTAAAAATATATGCTCTCCACCTCAAATTAGTACTGTAGTGTCTTGCTCCTGTACACCATACTTTCCTTTAACAATAGAATCGTGTCGGTCATCTGTCTAATACCTTTCAGGGGAAACTTTTTGAATTGAAATAATGTGATTTCTGGTTTGCATACAATAGTTAATCGGGCCTTCTGTCCCTAAGATTTCCATATCTAGTCTATTCTTTCATCCATCTAACTCCATTCTAGAGATTAAGGAAGGAAGGACAGACAGGCTGACAACAGACTGTGGGATTTTATAAATCTACGATTTTTTTAAAAATTGTAGCTCAGTGAACGTGGTGTCAAAGGTTTTTCATTGATATTTTTTGATCAAAATAGATTAGTCTTGGCTCTATACAGACTTAATAAATTCTGAATAGGGGTTACCCGAAACTGATGATACCGTACAGATACTTTTCTTCGATACCGAGTACTTTTTGTACAAAATACTTTTGATCTGATACCGATACCGGTATCAGATCAAAGATACTTTTCCTCCGGTAACGGATCTGGTATCGTTACATTTTACACAGACAGATAAGGTCAGAAACAGAATTTTGCAGCCAAATCAGAAACCGAGATGGAATTTTACATTATTTTCGGTTAAGTTAAACTTATATTAAAATATTAATGACCAAAAATCAATAAATCTATTGCGTCAAATTTCATTTCCAGAATTTATATATGCTTAGAGTTTTGATTACTACTGTATTTATAAATAAATAGGTAGTTAAACATTATACAGTACTTTTGTTTGTTAATCACTTGGACCATCGGAGATGATTAAGATGAGCTATAATTTGTACGTACAATACTTGTTTGCACTGACATTTGAAAAAGTTTGAATACAATAGAGAACATCCAATGTAAAGGCTGTTTTACCTTTTCACCAATGATTTCTTATCTATCCCTATCCCACATATATTATTATCCACATTGCCCATTAACAGGACCGTAGATTTGGGGCTTTTTTGTATACATGAGACATCTTATGAGTGTAAAACTGAAGTAGGCCTACTGACTGACACACTGACTTCTGATCTAGCTAGTCGGGATTCAATTCTCTGCAGCGAGCAAAATAATATTAATTGCGGCTCTGGTGTTTACTCAGCCTTCATTGTAATGAATACAGTAACCTATCCCTCGTTTTATGCGATAGATTTTTTTTACACGGGATAAAAATCAGGTTATTTGAAAATTTTTAAATTTAACTTTTCGATAAAATTGTATTCTTTTTAGAAAAAAGTTACTTTTTTGTTGAAATCAAGAGTTAATTTATTTTTTAACTACAGTACAGTACAGTAATAGACATACAGCATTCACTGATGCGCATATAGTACTGATATGTACTGTACATCAGTGAATGATGTATGCCTATTTTATCTTTCCAGTGATACCTTGTGTTTTCTTTATTTATACACAAATAGTGTTAATGATCAATGAATGATGTTAGAATAAAAAAAACCCGCGTTTCTTTTGTAGATTACTTGTTTTTTCGTTACGTTGACGTTGTGAATCCTATCGAGCATTTTCCTACGAGATGCATGTAGGCCTACTGTGCGTTTTTACTCGAATATTTTTTTTTACACGGCGTTCTTTAGAACGTATCCATCGCGCAAAAAGAGAGATTGTACTGTACCTTCTCGGCAGTAAAAACGACTGGAAGGCGACGTGACAGACTGAATAGCGACAGCCGGCAAAACTTCCAATTTCGATATCAGTATCAGTTTTCCGGTATCAATACTTTTGTGGTATCGGGACATCCCTAATTCTGAATCATAATAATTTTCCAAAACGCAGAAGTGGTGAAAAGACCCAGAAGAGAATTGTCATCCAGTTCAGGAATCTCAGAAATTTCGCATGAAAAGTCTGTCCCGAATATATCGTTTCTCATTGCCTGGCCTAACCGTTTGAATATCATAAATATGATTGAAACGTCCTCTTATTGCCGTGGTAAAACGTAAATTGCATTCTTTAGGAAATTTCTGATATATGTAATACATATTTACATTTCTGTAAGTAATAATTTTTATAAATAAATGATTAAACTAAAATAATAATAAATTCAAAAGAATATTTCATTTTTAGATTTTACTCTAGGACAGCATAGAAAAATGTTTGTTTTAAAAAATTAACCATAAATTTGTTTATCTAGAGGTGAAAGAAAATCAAAAGTTATAAAATTATACTCCGCAATTCAGGCCTTATTCTAAGGTTTTTTCTTACTGCACAAATATCAGTTTTGTGTTGGCCGAGCCGATGAATCCAAGCCTTAATAAGCTGTTCTAAAAGACATAAATAGAAAATAAATACATTAACACAAATCTTGCATCTGTATAATTATTTATTAATTTCAATCATCGTTTAATATTAATCATTAATCATCATGCACAATGTGCACTGTGCCCTTCCATGTGATATAATCATGGGCGTAGCCAGAGTTTTGTTATGGGGGACCAGCCTGACACAAAACTGAATTATTTCAATTTTTCAATATTTCAATTATTGTTCATTAAAATGAAATTTCCATAGGAATCGACAATAACTTAACACACATATAATATGAAACTTCCTTTAATCATACGCAGCGGAGTAGCTTGGGTGTCAGCCGCCCGGGGCGGAGGAAATTTTCGCCGTCCCGTTATTTAGGCATCTCAATGTAAAAGACTAAAATTCAGTTTCGTCACAGAATAAGCAATGAAAAATTCCGTGCTAGTGCAGCGACCTGTTTAAAATAGCTCTACTGGATATTGGAGGTGTATATGAATACGAATGAATCTTACAAGCAAATAAAACAAAAAAAAAAAGGTCAACAGGTTCCGCAGAATATCCCGGGATGAAATTACTAGTTCACCCGGACGGTGAGTCGATTCCCGGACTGTCCGGATGATAGCACTATCGTAGGCGATGCAAATATAGAATTGAATGGTTCAAATTTTACAAGATATTATTATTATTTATTATGAAATTTTGCCGCCTCCTGAAAGATAATTTTGCCGCCCCCACTACGCTACGCCACTGATCATACGTTCTCATATCATTAATATCAAACTCTAGCGATGCCTTAACCCAGTGTTTCTCAACGGGAGCGATATCGCCCCCATGTGAGCGTTTTTCCATGTTGAGGGTGCGATTAGTAACAATTTATATTTTTGGGAGCGAAAAACAATTTTCTGGGTGATATAGTAAAACATTATATTAAGAATAATTAGATATTTTATGCGTTATATCGTACAATAATTAAACAAATAACATTATACTAATCACTAGTCTATTCAATGCAGTACGAATTTGGCGTCAGCCTTGGCCCTCGGCATCGGAATTTTGTAGTGAAGGGGTGATACTACGTAAAAATTTAATTGAAGGGGTGATACTACGTTGAAGGGGGCGACGATTCGTTACAGAGGTTGAGAAACACTGCGTTAACCCGTAGAGACTAAACTGTACAGTACATAGAGATTACAGATATACTTTTCACGTTGGGCACAGAAAGCCGTTGCCCTTTTTTTTAGATATCGGAATTTCTCAACTTTTCAATCACTTCGCATTGTGAGGATATGAGGATATAAATTATTATCGCGGATCCATTCGAGCAATTATTTCAAGTTAAGTCCAATATTCAAAGGTTAATCATAAATTCATTAAGCGGGCCGTATGTTGGCTATGCCTGATCTAGACTTTCAGTGGTACACTACACCCAATTAAATTAGCTTCAGTTTTTTTATTTCTTTTTGCAAATCGGCTCAGCACTTTTTGGCTGTAATTTTCTGGGAAGGGGCACCAGGTTAACTGGGGGGCAGTGCCCACCCATGCCCCTTTCTGGCTACGCCCATGGATATAATTTACTATACGATAAGTGCGATGTGGTTGTGGATTACACGAATGGATTTAAATGACAATATTGATGTTGCTGCTGCATAAAAAATATCAATTGTATGTATTCAAAACAAATGGTAAATCCTATCAACATTCCTTCCATAGTTCTATTTTCGTGGGTCGAATAAAATATACAGTAAAACCTGTATAAACCAGAATCAGACGGGACCGAATATTTTTTACGTGATTGGCAGGTTTCTGTTATGAACAGCTCTTTTTTAATGTAGAAAATTGTTCCGTTCCGAAGAATTTTTTCCGTTTAAGCTGAATTTTTATTTTTATTTTGGTTCAGTTTTGGACGGGTTTTATCGTACTCTGTGCAATTTAGATAAATATTTTAACTTTAACATAAATAGAAGAAAAAAATACTTAGAAAACCCAGAATCAGACAATTAATTACTGCACAAATATGAGATTACTACTGCTCAATTCAAAATTTCCATTATATATTTTGTGTCCAGTTGCAACTTAGAATATGCCCTGCGGCAATCTGTCGTCAGAACTAAATCATAAGCCCAAATTTTATTAACGTAGAACCTCGATTTTGATAAAGATAGAATAATTTATCTATTTGTAAACCTAGATTTCTTTTAATTTCAGAGGACAAATAAATTTAGACTGTGTAAAAATTAATAAAATTTATTATCGTATAATCATACAATTCAAAAATATAGGACATGTTTTATAAACCTATAGCTTAAGTAACTTAGGTTTTTATAATAATAAAACTCACGTGTTAAAACAATGTGTTAAACTTCTTTTTGTTTGTGTATTTATTTTTTATCATTTATATTTAATCAATTAAAATAAGTATTTCAAAATAATTTTGTTAAAATTACTAGATTTTAATCTTAGCATCTATTCTTTACAATGACGTTGACCTTACTAAACTAAAAATAATTGCGATATGATAATGCATTGAAGATTTGTATTAATCTCTTATCATCTATATATAATTTATATCGAAAACAGATTAATTGAAGTTAAAATTAACATAAAAATTACATGTTTGTTACAATCAGAGACGTCCGTACTGCCCTTCTCTTTTCGTCTGTGTTGTCGTTTTCCTAATTCCCAATGGGGCCCCAAATTCAATTATCAACAAACAACAGAAAATTCATGACTTCTGGCCTATTCCGCAAATATAAAAGAAATTAATGAACGTTATTTGTCCATTATCCTATGCAAAGTCGTATGTTGACCAAGATTTGGCCATGAAAACATGGAATGTTCCTTATTTGGAGTTATTCCCGATTGCAATCAGTGCCATCTTATGAGAGCTCTAAACCGACATTGAATCATAGTTTGAAGCTTGCATAATGTACAGTACAGTACACACGATGCCCTTTAGTATAGTCTACGGGTGTAGCTGATTACTGTGTATGATATTTAAACATAAAACGAGGTTGCGTTCTTAGGTAATTCTATTCTCGCTTTCATTTTTTAGTGTTTTTGTCTTGTGGGCACTAAAAGGACCTTTTCTCCCTATATTTATCACGAGTTCGGCCAGGCACTCAATGGAACAGCTGGTTGGTGAGAAACGAACTGGAAGTATCCAGAAGAGATAGCTTGTGAAAAATGTTTGTAAGGATTGATCTCGGATGTTCAAGAGTGCAAGGGAAATGTCTTTACCCGTTCGGCCACCCAGTCTATTCTTAGGTAGCATCAGGACTTGCTGGAGGTTTTGCGGGACCTCGGAAAACGTTATTAGTGATGTTCTAAAATATTTGCAAAGAAAAATTTATATGATTTTTTTAAACATAATTTGCGATGATAAAAGGACAATAAATCAATATACCTAAATTTAATTAAAATACTGTATTTCCCTTATTAATACATCTCTGAAATATCCAAAATTATATTATCAAATTTTCTTAGATATTTGAAAGTGAGGGACCCTTCCGAGCGCGATACGCCGGTTTGAGTCCTGGAAAACAATGTCTGAGCGGCCTTGGAGGTCATATACAGTTCTTTCGAGAAATGCAGAATGAAACCAGGTCACGTTTGTTCAAAATTCTCATGTAGTCTATTAATTAAAAATAAATCGACAATTTTAATTTATTAAATACTATATATGCAAATGCCAAGTCCTTTCTGAATATAAGGTTTTTCCTAGCTCTTTTATGATTGATCTTAGCATTTAATTTCAAATAGTATTAACTTTCGATAAAAGTTTTACTATTGATACAACCTATCATTTATTTCTGCTCAGATGGTAGGCTAATGTAAAATATAGTTCTGAGCCGGCCGGATGGCCGAGTGATCAAGATGGCAGCTCTCAGAGAGGTATCTCTGAGATCGAATCCGAACGGGTCAAAAATTCCAGGAATTTTTCGGGGAGTATTCGTTAGGATGTGTCAGACCCATCCCTTCACTATCCAGTACCCCATTGTGGACCTATAGTATAGGCTATATTGAAAAATTTATATACTGAAAAAGTTAGAAATGATACTGAATTTTTTGGCTTTAACTACTTGAGACAAATACGTAGATTTAATCAAATATTTTCCGTTAGGAAAATATATTCATATATTTTTATTATCATTATAATGGCATTTGACATTCAGATAAAGGAAACGGGAAAGACAAACATCTTATTTACTTTTTCAAGTTTTTAAGCTTTCGAAATTACGAAAGCAAATAATAATTGCACGCTACATTAATTAAGCCAACCATTACAGCATCTAATTACATGTTCTAAAGATGGAATTGTATAAACTATATGATATATAATTATTAACATTTTTTCCACAAGGATTAAATATAAAAACAAACAATTTCACGTCTTCAGCGATTATTAAAATAAACAACAAAAATTTATAACTTCTTAAGTAGTTTATTAAGTGTAATCTTATAATAGGACAAATCGTATTTCATTACGACATCAACCTGAAAAAAAAGAAAAGAAAACAGGACTTTGGATTGCGTATTTAACAATCAAATGTCATCTAGATTTAGTACATATTATTTAATTCCGCGAACTCTCCATGTGTGTAGAAACGTATTTATGACGCACTTCCTTTCACGTGGTACAGAATATCTAATGACGCACTTCCTTTCACGTGGTACAGAGTATCTAACCATCATACGGGCGGGTTTTAACCGACAGATACAAATACAATTCAAGGATATCTGTCGGAAGGTAGGTCATTCGGAGCGATGTGATACTTCTTCCATTTATTTGTAAAGGTTAGTCCTTTAAGTTTTTAATTATATAAATAACTAATTAAACGGTATACATAAATATTTATAAGTGTATAAGGAGATGAATGATACACACGTGCTTTTATTATAGAATTATCAGTACATATACATATGCCAGCTCACTCTTTTAGGAATATAATTACTATCAATGGACAGAACTGAAGATAGTCTATTCAAAAAGTAATGCATGGTACCTGTACATATATATAACAACATTAAATTTCAAAAATAATTTAGGTATAATTTATTTTAAAGATGAGAAAGTTATAAAAATTTTACACATATTTCATATTAAGGAAATTGCTTAATATTAAAGGAAAAAAAAAAATATCAAATTGTAATAATATAGAATAATATAACAAAAAAAATTATTTTGCAATGAATCAATTAACATACAAAAATATACAAAAATTATGAAATCAATTTGCCTGTAAAGTTTGTCTAATGAGATGAGTTTGAATAATTTCTATAAAATTTCAACTTATTATTTAAAAAGAATTAACTTTCATTATTTAAACTTAAAAAAGAATAATTATATTTCAATATGATTTTAATTTTATTAATTGATTTGTTTAGATCTTTAAATACAAGAAAGTTGTATCATTTTATGTACAGTACAGTACAATTTAAATTTATTGTGAAAAGGAATGACAATTTTCAATGTTCATTTTTATGAATTTGGATGTAATAATGAATTAATAAAATGAATTTGTAATATACTTTTTTTTTTTTACTTTATTAAACTTCACTTCAACATTTTTGGGTAACAGTTTTCTTATATTAATTGAATCTGGTATTATAGTAAGTTTATCAAACAGTAATTTCTTGTTTCTATGTATTATAAAAACTTAAAAATATATTATTAGAATTAGAGAACAGTTTTGCTATTAAATAAAATGAAAATCAGACTTAATACAAGAGAAAGTTTGATAAAAAAACAAATATAGTTGCTATGGTAACTTAGCCAAGAAAAATAGATTTTGATGAGAAGTGAACTGCCAATACATTTTGAATATATTTAAATGCTTATGATAAAAATATGCTATTACAAAATTGATTTGGATAATTTAAGAATATTAAGTATTAAGATATATTTTTACTGATATTTAATTTTTTGTAAAAATTCCTTATGTTAAAATAAAAAAAATGTCAGAAATATAATTAAATAGTTGGAATAATTTAATAAATATTTAAAAACTTTTATATTATTGACAAACAATGTATCTTACAGGTAGCCAACTAGATATATTCAGTGTTTTATACAAAAACTTTTTTTTTGATCCAGTATATTAAACCTGAAGATGGGTTAAAAAGGCAGCCAAGAATGTTTGTTTTATTAAAAAAATAATATGTTGGATCAAAAAAGGCTTTTGGATAGAAATAAAATATCACTATAAAATTCTGTATTTTAAAACATTCTTTTCTTTTCAAGAACAACAATTTATCTTTCTATAAAGATTTAAGTTATGTTTGTTCTATTAATTTAACATATTTTTCATATTTATATTCTCCAATAATAAGCTTGACTTATTTTTCCCTTTACAGAATTATATTAAAAAGTCTTCATAAAATACAGATATATACTGTGTAGCCTATCCAAAAGATTTATAAGGATCTATATATTAAGTTGAATATAATTTAGTTTCAACAAAAACATTTTTTAACTATAATAAATCATTGAATTATAAATGTAATAGCATAAATCATTGGATTATGTCTTTATGTTAGGCAGGCATCTGTTTAAAATCCTTATCAGTTTCACTGTAAAGTGATATAGCTGATACTATTCATTTATGCATATAGTAATATTAGGTCAGTCTAGCCTTGAAGTTGTAGAACAAGGATAATATACTAATTCCTACTACAGTTATTTATCATCTAAAGTTAATATTTGTTAATATAAAACTTTTATAAAGTATTTGATACAATTAAAATGAAGTCACAAAGTTTTAATATTAAAAAAGTTCAAATATATTTAAAATATTGCAAAAAGAATTTCAAAACTTCAAGTAAATTAAAAAAAAAAAAAAGAAAAATTGAATCATTTATATTACTAAAACTAAACATTTAATTTATACTATTTTTTATATAGTGAACTACATAACTTATTTTTTTATTGTTATTTTTGTATTAAAAATTTTCTTTTATATTTTTGAATGAATTCTTCAAGTAAAAATATATAAATACAAAAGTATAAATTAATGTTGATTTTTATATATAAATAATCTAATTCTTAGCAAATCAACTTGATTAGTAATTTCTATAAATATTAAATGTCAAATGTACAAACTGCTATTTAATATTTTTCTATGTTGATGTTTATTCTTTTACAGGTGAAGTATGGTGCATTACTCTTTCACAGCTGCAGAATAAGGAGAAATGAATTAACATTATTTTTATGAAGAATTTCAATCAGTATGAAGTTGTTGAAGAGTTTAAAAGGGTACATCTAGACTGCTTTATCTGATCGCTGGAAAGTCTGATTACAACCTGTTAATCTTTGGCAACTTCCTACTAATTGCAGGTTCACACCATCAAAATAATTTGAATTTGTTCCTCCTTCCCAGAACCATGCTTCACCAGTAACAGAATAAGCTGGCATCAACTCCTATGGGGCCAAACTTATTGTACACTCTGTATATATATACTTTTTTATAAGAATAATTTAAAATTTTGAATTTATAATACTTTTAAAAACTATTTTTGCTACTGATTTTTCTGTGCAATAGTTTTACATTATTTTATTTTAAATATTTTTAATAGTTTCATAAATAGTTTTTCTTTAACTAATTTATATTAATATTGTAATACAGTAATTTACTTTCTCATTCTTTGGTCAATTATCAATAAAATCATTATTTTTAGTAGAAAATTACATAAAGTTTAAGCTTTTCATATTCAATCACTTTTATAAAACTTAAACTAAAAGTAAACAAAAATATATTTTCTGTATTTTGTAATCTATTTAGCATATAGTTTCTGCCAATTTTATGACTGTAATTATTCACTATTTATTATTTAATGTTGAACAAGTGTAATGCAGTAGAGCCTCGATTATCCGACTCAATTGGGGACTGGGGTTGGTCGGATAACCGAAAAGTATGAAAAAATCCATTATTAGTGTAGTATATTATTATATCCCATGTAATTAGTATATTAGTATATCGCTATTAACCTACTTCGCTAT
>NW_019386171.1:206969-262234 GCF_000671375.1 Centruroides sculpturatus | reverse complement strand
TTTATAAAATATAAAGCATTTTTGCTGCACTTCGGCAGTCTCTTCTTGCCTTTCAGCAGAGGAAAGAGTTTTCATCTTCACTTGCTGAAGCGATCATTCGTCCCAGGTCCATACAGGACGTCTCATCTTTGGCTTTTTGAGAGGCAACTCGTCTGGTTGCCTTCGCAGTCATCTCAGCCTCATCCCCAGCCATGGTAGGACAGCCATTGGCCACAAGGATAGGAGGAGAACACTGAGGGGTCACCACTCCCCCAGGAGCAGCATCTGAAGATGCCTCTTCTTCGATACGCATCTGTCTGCACATCGCCCACTCATTATGCGTGGCCGCCATGTTATCGACCACTACCTCCTCCTTTTGAGGCAGTGACATCAGCCTCTTCTGGGCCCAAGTTGGAGGCTAAATCGATGATCTCCTAGCTCTTTTAACAACAACTGGCTGTAGATCCAACTTTCCAGCCTTCTTCTTGTTGGCATTCTGTTTCTTGCGGAACTGCCGCTTTTTGGTTGTGGTGCCAGTGACATCACTTCCTCCCTCTCTACTACTTGAAGGCTCCTTAGTATTACCCTTTAGCTCAGGATACTTAGCTTCGTATTGCTGATAGCATAGAGTTGCATGCACATATTCTCTTTGATCGGCCATCATAAAATAAGAAAATAAGAAGAGGGTTTAGACCACTCCCAAACTTTCCATGGGTGCTCCACACCCTTTCAGGCATCGGAGTAAGTGTTTAAGATCCTTCTGGTTTGGCCTGCTGCCAGGACAGCTACTCATTTGATTGGCCTCTTATACAAGGTCACCTCAGCCTGGCTGGTTGCTTGGCTTGGGCTATCTCCTTATCTCTACTAGGATGCTTTCTTCCCATGGTGCTGATACAAAACAGTTATAAGTTAGCCAATTATTGATTTACAGTTATGAACTAAAGTTATACAGACAGATTATGTACATACCAAAAACAGTATGATGACAGAGTTTCAGGTGCCAGCATTACAACAAGGTGCTGTGAGTGCTAGTAAGGGAGGTGTGTAACAGTCCACATCTGGTGCACAAGTAGTAACAACATATGATACAATTACAAGTTTCCAACAGTTTTTAACAGTATATAGTCATAACATCACAAAGATATTTAGTTTTTAAAAGATATAATTATGCCATCCTTTGTCATTTTTAACATCTAGATTATCATTAATTCCATTGACATTATTAATTTTTAAAATCTCTGTATGTTTTTTATGAAATACCAATATTTACGTTTATAGGTATTAGTTTTGAATTTTAGTGTTTTTATCATACTTTTATCTATTTTACATCCGTATAGATTGCAGTGTTTAGCAACTGCAGAGTATTCAGAATTGTATTTGATGGTGTTTGTGTGTTCTTTTATATGAACTTTGAGACATCTTTTTGTTTCACTTACATAGGTCATAGGATTATTACAGTAGCAATTAAACCTGTATATCACATTGCTTTTTTAAGGTCATTAACCATAATGTTTGGGTGGTTTTATTGGATGTATTTTTGGGTTTTATTACAAAGATCAGGGACTAAATTGATGTTTTTCTATTATTAATGAAATCATTTTGAAATGCAATTTTTATTTTTATTAGTAAAGATATATAATAAATGCATGATATTTTCATGAATAAATAAGAGTGATATGCTCATAATTAAAACTTCAGATTATATTTAGAGATAAATCAAATATTCTCTCTTCAATAAAGCAGATATATGGTTTATTTTGTATTATCTGCTAATATAAAATGAAAAAGTAATAAAATTATAAATAAATCCCAATATAACGTACATCTTTGATTTATTATTATGATTTATTTTTGCTAAAGAATTAATTGAAAAAATTTAATTTTAAAATGAATATTATTAATCTTTTAGTATTAATTGATGTGTTTTTAATAAATTCTTTTGTTTAATTTTTCTAATACTATAATATATATTAGTCAAAGTAATAATCACAAATAAGTAATTCATCTTAAATGTTTAAATTTCAGTTTATATACATACAAAATGTCTTCTATACGACCAAATAGTAATATAGTAACTAAACCTTTTCCTATAAGAGGTAAGCAAACTTTATCTTGATATTAATTTTTAAATATTCAGATAATTTTTAATTCATGAATTTATTTTTTTAATATTTTAAATTTTTTTTAACTTTAATTAATATGAAATCATTAACTGCTATGCAGATTTGTTATAAATAAAGTGAATAATATACTGTATATTTTAAAAAAATAAAAGCAAAATATAAAATTAGAAAGAATAACATTTTTCTTAATTTTTTAAAATTTCATATTTTTAATTAAATTGTTTTTATTTTTTATGAAAACATTTTCAAGCTATTTATTCTTCAATTGTGCAATTTAAAAACATCATATAATATTTTTAATATAGAAATAAAATATGAATTGAATTAAATTTATAGATTTCTACAAAGATAATTAACTTGTTATTGAGAATAGTAACTTCCAATAATCAATCATTAACTTCATAATTTATTTTATATTATAAACATAAAATAGAAAAACAATAAGCTATGTACAGTTCTAAGCATATACAAATCTCTGGAGGATAGTTCCCTAATTCTGATTGGATATGATGCCATCAATTTCTGTCTTCAACCATATTGAATGTGTATAGGAGAGAGTTCCTTATTACCAGAGACGATTTGGCTAATTTATTGATAAAATTGGATATAAGGTCTTTTTCTTTCATCACTTATTGGGCTAAAATGGGTAAAAGTCCTAAAAATTTTGGAAGGTGGCTATCTGAATATATGGTCAAGCCAATTAAGTTATAATATTGCTACTTTGGAAGAAAACCAGCACAGCTCAAAATTACTAGTTTTGAGAAAATCCCATGCAAAGATTTAACCAAAGTTTAACTGAATATCACTTATCTTCCACATAACTGCTCCCTAGTGGCCAAATACACACGTTACTTTTGTGACACTCATCCATATAAAAGTTTACTACATTTTCATTTTGATTATGACATAATCGAAAAATCACACTTTTTTGAGTTATGCCAGTTTTCTTCCAAAGTAGCAATATGTGGACAGTTTCTATTAGCAGTATCTGCTTTCATTCTTCTGAAATGGAGACATTTGTTTTATAATTTCACCGCATGTAACCTAGAATTTGATGTAAGCAGGTATTAAAACTATTAATTAAGTTTATAGCATTGACTACTTAAATTCCAAGATTGACATTCATAAAGAAAAATGACTTAGGCTGTACTTATAAAAAGTCTGATTTTTAAAATTTAGAGAGATAAGCTTAGATTTCCATATACAGTTGAAGCTGTATCTTGAATCTCATGGAAATGATAAAAAAATTCGAGAGAGACAAGTTTCAAGATATGAGGTTTCTACACAATAAACACTAATAAGGTTGATTTTATTAATACAATAGCAAGTACAGGTACTGTACATATCAGTATTAGGTATGAATAAAATGATATAATATAATATATCCTATACATTATAAGTTTGTTATTAATATGTTTTTAATATTTATTCAATTTAAGGGACTTATAGCAATAACAGATACACTCTTCCTCAAATTAATTCATTAAATTGAAAGTTTACAGTACTTTAAACATTAAAACAAATTATCTGAGACTTTATTATAATATTTAGATTTAAACAAGTAAAATTATAGGATAGTTAATTCTTTTTATTATGAAATTGATATCATTATTTTTATAAATATTGAACAAGCACTTCAGTTGAAAATTATCTTGAAATAATCAAATAAAGCAAATATGATTTTATAAATCTTACTTCACTTATCTAATATTTATTCCTACTTTAATCAGTTTTTATTAGATTTTTGTTTACATTTCATCTGATATAATAAAAATATTGAATAAAGTTAATGTCTTATATTTGAAAATTTTTTATAATAATACAAAATGTTAAATATAAAATGTTTTTGGGACTAAAGAAAAGGTTTTATCAAGTAATAAATTGACTCTTCAAAAATTATTAGTATTGTGTATTACAGATAAGAGAAACTTGGTATTTCTTATTAACAGAGAACTATTATGAATAAAAATGATTTTAAAGCGGGCCTATATAGTCAAATAAATCATATTCTTTGGCACTTTTTTTTATAATGAAGATAAAATAAAATTATCTTAAAAAATTTAATCTGTTCCATAAAGTTCATTAATTTAGGTTGATTTTACTGATAATCAGTACAGCTTTATTAATATTGCTAATTTGCATTTTTGAGATTAGCATTCTTTAGATATGATATGTCTTCTTAATTGTGTGTTCTGTATATCGCAAACTGTTTTTCTTAGGTAAGTTACAAAATTGAACCCAAACTCCAAAATGAGGAAGTTATAACTACTAGTTTAAAATGGTAGACATTCAGTAATTTACTTTATATTGTTTCCTTAAACTTATTAGTATGATTACAGTGTGAGGATTAGTTTGTACGAAGTTATGTTTAAAGTTACAGCTCAAAAATATTTTTATCAATAGACAAAATATTTATAAATTTTGACTTTATATAAGTATTGTCAGATTGTTATGTAATTAATTGATCATACACAGGAAAGATGTTAATAAACCTAGGACTTTAGATAACTTAAAATATAACTTTTTTGCAGAAATAAGCAGTTTATCATTTGAAATTTTGACAACAATAATAGAACATATGGAAAGGGTCCAAATATATGAATAAAATGATTATTTGCCAGATCTAACTTCTATACATAACTCAAAAAAAAAACTTACAGAATTAAACTGAAAACAGGAAACTGTTTATAATCTTTATTGAATTATTTAAAAAGTTGTATAGTTAATAAAAATTAGTAAGTGAGTTTTGGGCCACTTTGTATAATCTTTTTCAATATTGTTGATTTGGAAGAAAAATAAAAATTTTGGAGGGTTGTTATTTTTAGTTTTCAAATAAAACTCTTTTTTTTTCATTTAAGGATCAGATTATGTACATTTTATTTATCCAGCTAGTAATTGAATAGTATACCAGAAAATTCAGACAGGAATTTGTTTCCTTACTGAATGATCTATACAAACTTCAATTTAGTTGTAAAATGTATGAAATTGATGTTGAGCAATATAATTAACTACTGATAAATTAAATTATACAGTAAATGAGGACATAGAATAAGCCAGCTATATTGTGATAACATAGTAATTGAAATTATGTAAAATAGCCTTGAGCAAAATTCCAGTTGCTCCATGCTATTTCATAATGAAAATTTTATAGATTTATGATTAATATTAAAATTATGATTATTTAATATAATTAATAATGTGTAGATTAAAAGTTTAATAATGTCAATGTAACAGTTTCCTAATCAGTGTTACAAACTATTAAACAATCTTGCATATAATTTGTAATTTGTTTTAGTTTGCCTGACAGAATGTCTATGTTGATATTATGCAAAGCCCATTGTTACTGTATTATATTACATTATTTATTAAGTAATTTTTTTAGATGTTTAGATAGTTTTTAACTTAGAACCTTAAATGATCTATGCTACTCAAACTCTGTATCCTCATATTATGAATATGTGCATTTAAATACCATGGAAACATCATATAAAGAATCTACAATATATTTTTGCTGATACACAATAAGATTATCATGTTATCACATTATAATCTTATTGTGTATCTTCAAACACTTATCTGTACTTTTTATGCAAACATCTTACAAACAGTGCAGGTCATCAGACTGCAACCTGAGATAAATGAAATGTTATATCTTATTGAGCAAGCAATGGTTTTTTCCAGGAACAATTGAAAAAGATCATTAATCATATATAAAATGCAGAATAAACAAACATTTTCCTTTATGTTCTGTCCAATCACCAGGAACTAAAACAGTCTTCCTTTGCAAAGATGACTTTTTATTAGAGACTATGCCTCTGCAATATTATGAAAAACAGTTTTAAAAAGGTTCACTGATGATAAACTAAAAATTGTAAAAATATATACATAATTTCAATTAAAAAGACATATGTATACAGTAAGACCCTGCTTAACGCTGCCTCGAACGCTGATTTGATACAACACGGTCTGCTTGAAACCTAAAAAAACTCAAAATTTACGCTGATTCAAATTATCGCAGCATTTCATTGATTGCTCCCAAACATGAACCAATCGGCAAAACGTGGCAATTCATCGTAGCGCTGTACTTTCATTAAATCTATATTTGTTTGATGCAATTTTGGAAAAAAATATAACATCATGAATGCTATAGGCAATATCAACTTTGCTTGACAAGAATTAACTGATAAATGCATGAATGAAGTGTGGAAGAAGTTATGGCTGAAAGTATCCAAAAATTCTCAATGAGTAGAGTCTATCGCTGTATTGTTAGGTTGATCAAATTGTCAACCTAATCGATACAGCAGAAGTAGACAAGCAAGATATTAAGGAGTTACTGCAGGTTTCTGGTGAGAGCCTTACAAACGACGACCTTCAAGAACTGGCAGCACAAAGAATTCATGTAAAACTGGAAAATAGAGATTCTGAAAATGAAGTACCCAAAGAACTTGCTACAGATTTCCTTAGTAAAAGTTTGGTAATGATAACTGAAATCATTGATCAAATTGTAGTGAATGATTCAGATTTTGAAGTGAGTGCAAAAGCAAAACAAGGCGTTTTGGATGTGATCTCTTGCTACTGACATTTGCATAAGGAAAGAAAAAGAAAGCGACAAATGAAACTACATGACTTATTGCAAAAAACACAAATTTCAGAAGAGCCAGAACCTTCATCACAAAAAATGAACTTTACATTTTTGTGTGCATATGTTTGTTATTTAAAATATATTATTATGCAAATTAATATAAAAATTACTTAAAATTAAAGTAAAATTTGTTTATTTTTTGTCATGTGTTTCCCTTTCTTTATTTACTCTGTTAAAATTACCTTGTTTAATGCTGTTTTGTTTAGCGCTTTGTTGTCTAGGAATGCATCCCCTATGTTAAGCAGAGTTTTACTGTATTTACAATATATAAATACAGAAGAAACTAATCAGGCTTATCAGTGAATCTTTTTAAAATTGTTTTACATTATATTGCAGAGACATAGTCTCTAATAAGTGGTTATCTCTGTGAAGGAAGATTGTTTTAGTTCCTGGTGATTGGACAAGATGGAAAGGAAGATATTTTAGTTTCTTCTATTTTATATATTGTAAATATGTGTCTGCCTTTTTAATTGAGATCATTAATCATGTTTTCCAGGCATACTATACTTTTACTATTGTATATATAATATTAATCAGTTGTAATAATAAAAAATTAATAAATCAAAATCTAAAAACTTTAAACAGACTGTTTATTCATTAACTAAAAAATTATTCAATTTTACTTTTTGAGGATGAGATATAGTGGAGTGAAAGTTGAAGAATGGTACTATTAATTTTTTTTCAGTGTTCTTAAATCCAGTTGTAGAAATGTAGCAACCTTAGCCATAGTTGACTTGGAGATTGGCACAATAACTTTAAAAGGTTTGCTATCTAAAAGATTTATAACAGCTAAAGTATTAGATCCAATAAGACAGTTATGTTGTTACATTTTGGTAGATTTAACTCTAATGTGATTTAAACTTTGTTATTGTATCCAATGAAAATGTAATTTTTATATTTCTATTAGTATATAGAGATATCAGTGTAGAGTTCTATAGATATGAAATAACTTTAGAAAAACATCATTGCTATTGAGAAACTTTTTATTCAGTTTAATTATTAAATCAACCACAATTAACTTAGACCTGGATATAATAC
This sequence comes from Centruroides sculpturatus, assembly GCF_000671375.1. NCBI lineage: Eukaryota > Metazoa > Arthropoda > Arachnida > Scorpiones > Buthidae > Centruroides > Centruroides sculpturatus. The sequence goes on along the minus strand of NW_019386171.1, from coordinate 254,452 downwards.
AAAATAACAACTCAAAAACAACCAAATTCCTATAATCAGTTTTGCTGGATTTTAGTGGTTTCTGCATTATTTTAATTATTAAATAGTAGTACTTTTATATACATTTTTTACATGCTGACTTTTGTTCATTTTATTTTAAAAATTTAGGTGATAGAACAAATTTTGTAAATTGTCCTCATGTTATTGCTATGGTTGGCTTACCTGCAAGAGGTAAAACATACATTGCCAAAAAATTAACACGGTATTTGAATTGGATTGGAATCAAGACAAAAGGTAATTTGATTTTGTAAATTGGTTATATAAACAGTCTTTAAAGTTTTATAAAAGTAAGTAAATTTTATTTTTAAAATAGATTTGTTCAATGATCTTTAGTACATTAGTAAAATTAAATATAAAAGAATCTATATAATACAAATTTCAGTATTTAATGTGGGAGAATATAGGAGACAAGCTACTGAAGCTTATAAAAATCATGATTTCTTTCGTCCTGATAATAAAGAAGCTATGGCAATTCGAAAGTTAGTATAATTTATAAATAATTATATTACCTAGTTTATAAATCAAATCAATAATTTATATTTTTTTTATAAATAAACAAAAACGAATCAATTTATACTTTTTAAAGTCCAGATAATTTCATACAAGATTAGAGTTCTGGTTGTTATGTAAATTTCATATATATTTAAAATGTGAAAAAATTTATTATATGGACTTGATTATTATAAAATAATAAAGATAACAACTGTCTTTCTCATATTTTTTAAGTGATCAAACTGGAAGATTTCAATATTCAGCAACTAGTTTTCCATTTTTAATGTAGGTTGATTTAATTTAAATGTAATAAAAGATCTTTTTGTTTATTTTTTAATGTTAATAAGGGTTTTTATAACCCATTATCAAAATCAAAGACTAACTTATTATTTAAATTGGAGAATTTTTAATTTAACATGCATTATGTATTATTCAAAGTTAATAAAACAGCCAGCAATTACTAAGTTGAGTAAGTAAATCTGATAAATTTTGAACTGCTTTTTTCAGAAAACTGAAATTTAAATTATTGATTTCTGGAGAAAACAGTCCAAAAATTATCAACTGTTAATAAAAATTTAATTTATTTGTTTTGAATTTGAATCAATTTATCCGTTTTAGATCTTACTAGAAATAGGCTTTTGAANATTATAAACAAAGGAGTACTGTTTGTATGTTTTGATTTTTGTTTTGTAACTATTATTAAATAAACTTAGATTCTTTTTGTAGTCTTCATAGATGTTTGTAAGTTAAATTTAATGCATTTAACAAATGAGTTAAACTTCTAGAAACACAATTGATAAATTTTGGACTGTTTTTCCAGAAATCAATGATTTATTATGGAGGATCTTTTATTTAAAAGAGAATTTTGAATTTTTTTCTAATCTAGTTGTAGTTTATAAATCTAACTTAAATTACTTTTTTGATTTCACTTGAAATTTTGTTAGTTAATGAGATTCAAATAATGTACAGTGGTACCTCATACTTTGAATGACTCTAACTTCAAATATTCCAGAATTTGAATGCTGAATTCAAGAGAATTTTAATCTGGAATTCAAACAATGCTTTTATGTTGAATTGCACATGCAGTAAAAAAATGCACATAAATGCCATCTGTTTTGCACCCAAGTTGTCTCTTACTCTCACTGTAAAAGCATGTCTAGCATTATGCTAGAATGTTTTCAGTACTTTTTTTGCAAGCCTAAAAGGAAAGTTGTTGTATCAATAATTGAGGTAAAAACGAAAGTTATCATAAAGCATGAAAGTGGTATGCATATGGAAGATCTGGTAGTCATATTTAAGTCGAAGTTTACTATGTGCATCATTCTGAAAAACAAGGAAGCAATAAAAGCAGCAAATGTGGTTAAAGCTGTGATAATGTTGACCTCCAAGAGATTGCATAAGATGGAGGAGATGGAAAAACTCCTCTTAGTGTGGATAAATAAGAAGTAATTGTCTGGTGATATCATCTCTGAAAGGATTATATGTGAGAAATCAGCTGCAGACCTTAAGAAACAAGACATCACCACTTGTTAATAAGGCACAGTATTTGTGTTTTATTTATTGTTTTCATGGTTTTTTTATTATTTAGGGCATTTAATTATGCTATTTTTACCTAGTTAGTCAAAATTGGTATTATTTAGGGTCTGGGAATGGTTAGTTCACTTTCTAATGGGAAAAATTGATTTGGACTTCAAACAATTCACATTTTGAATGACCTCCTGGAAAAAATGAATATCAAAGTACAAAGGGGCCCCCTAGTACTTTGATTCTGATTTTGTTTTAAATATTTTCATAAGCTTGTTAAAAGATATAATCTAAATTATTTTTTTTATACTATATGTTCGAGATTTGTTTAATTTTTCTCACTATTTAGAAAGCTTTGTTAATCAACATTTATTATATGATGACATATAAATTTTCTGCAACTTTAATTAAGCAAATGGCTGAATTTTCTTTATATTAGTTTGTGCTTTTTCATAAACATGTTTATGAAAAACCACACAAACTATTGATATTGATATTAACGGGATTGTATAAGTAAAATAATTAGCTTCTTCCATTTTGTTTTTCAAAATATTGATATTAGTCCAAATGGTGCTTGAATTCTGATATTTGAAGACAAGAACACATGTTAAATTTTTAATCATTTATTTTATAAAAAATCAAAGAAATTATATTTGTAGCTTATATAATTAAATATAGCATTGCAAGAGAACTTGTTTTTTATAAAATATAAAATGCACAGATTTATATATAATTATTTAGGAAGAAAGATGGAATATCAAAAGAGTTTAAATCCACAAATAGTAAAGGAAGCTGAAAAACAAAATGCATACTGTATCATCTGCAGCTCTTAATTGGAATTACTGAGAAAGGCAATAGTAAATAGTAAAAACACTCCAAAAACTTAAATTGCATTAACCACATGTTTATTTTGTAAGTTTCTCTTGAGAAAGATTGGTAAAAATATGGCTAGAAATTAAAATGGTTAATGCAATTTTTAAGATTTTTTGGAGTGTTTTTATGTAATTGGACTTTGCTTTAAATTGTTTTTATTTTAATCTTTCATTTCTAAGTGTAAGAATAAAAGAATACAATGTTTTATTGATATTATCTTATTGAATCAGTTTATTCAGATAGCTCTTTCCTCCTGAAATATTGAGGACCTCAATAATTATTAGTCATATTTCTATTAAAACTCAAAAAGTACTCAGTTTTATAAGTGTAAATTATAAAAGTATATTTTTCATTATGATAGAGTTGTTTCTTCTTTTTAACATAATTATAACATATAAAACATTGATATTTTCTTATTAATAACTAATAGGAAGCAGAAATAATAACAACAACAAAAAACATAATAAACTTTTTATTTATGAAAATATGTGATGTTCAAAGTGAGGTTTGAATATTCGTGTACATGTGAAAAGGCCAGGTTGAAAAGCAGTTGAATGTATATATTCAATTGCTTTTCAACTTGATGATGATGATTTAAAAAATAGCAAAAACATTTGTTTTATGGTTTTAATTTAGTAAAGTGTGTTATTTGCTGGTATTCCTGGTGTAGCTTCATTATTTGTACCTGGTTAAATCCAGTTTTAAGTGTTGCATAGTTATATTTATTTATGAAATTTCAGATTTTGTAATAAGATTAGCTTGTCCTTAAAATATTTTAATAGAAATATAAACTTTTAATTTATTCAACATGTTTTTTATTCTCTTTTTTGCTGAATGTTTAGAAGTCTTCACAATAGAGCAAACCTTGATAAGAAATTTAATTTAAGATTGTTATAAACTTATAATCTTAATATAAACAAACATAGTATCATATAAAATATAAAATGAAATATATTTTCAAAAATCTAATTTTTATATGTATTTAGATCCTCAGTACAAAAAATATTTTACTTTATAAATTTTTATTAAATTTAAGAGATTGTAATAAGTATAATTAAACTGTTTTTGAATGATAAAAAAATTTTGTAGAACTAACATTAATTAATTACTATTAATTCTAAAAGTAAGTTGCCATTTTATAATTTTTTATGGTTTATTTTATTCATAGTAAATGTGCAATAGATGCATTAAATGATATGTGCAAATGGTTAGACGAAGGTGGAGAAGTTGCTGTAAGTTGATAAATAAACATATAATGATAATTTAAAATAATAGTGCTTAATAATAATAATAATCTATTAATTTTAGGTATATGATGCTACAAACACTACTTATGAAAGGCGGGTACTTATTCATAACATAGTTTGCAACTGTTTTGGATTGAAGCTATTTTTTGTGGAATCAATTTGTGATGATCCAGAAATCATTGAAGCAAATATTATAGTAAGATCTACATTTTTGTTTGGATGAATTATATCAGTTTATCAGGTGAAATAATCAATGCTTTATTTTTAAAATTTTTATCTAGAAAAGTATTTTAATAAACTTTTGTGCTAATCATTAATCATCTAGGAATATAACAAAAACTCTAGTACAAATTATAAGAATAAAAATGAATCTTCATTTTAATGCATGTTTATAAATTATAAATCTAGCATTTTTATTTTGTGATATATTTTTTATTTGTGAAATCTGTTATTAAATTTGTAGAAATCAATGAGATTTCATTGAAAGAAATCTTGTTAATTTTGAATGATTTCTGAAATGTGTCAAATAGAATTTGCATAATTTTAAAACTTCCATATGTCTCGTGATTATATTTATGGAATGAATCTTAACTAAGCCATAACTATAACACTTCTAACCATAACTAAAAATTATTCAACAAATAAAAATAAAAATGAATAAAACAATTTTCTTGTATTGAAATTATTGATTTTCAATGGTTCATTATCAAAAATAAAATTTATTGATATTCTTTTTTATTATCCTGTTATATTATAATACATTCATTTACTATCTTGATTATAAACTTTATAAAATGAACACAGAGAGATCTTACTGAGAAGGTTGTATGGTAAATACATTAGATTTTTAAAAAACACTTTCTTAATTAAGAAAAAAAGATTTGAAATATATGAGAGCAATCCAGAAAGTAACTTATGTTTTAGAATTAAAAACAACCCAAGTGAAAGGAAACATTTTTTATTATATACATTTGAAAGCCACACTTTTAAACTATTTTTCAACATAGTTCTATTCAAATTGAGGCACTTATCATAACAGTGCACCAGCTTATTAATTCCATCATCATAGAACTTTTCCACCTGAGAGACATCAACCACTCATTCATGCCTGCCTGCAGTTCCACATTGTCATTGAAGCACTATGTTGCAAGCCATAACTTAATGCTTGGAAACAAATGGTAGTCGCTTGGTGCAACATCTGGACTGTATGGCAGATGATCAAATATCTCCCATTTGAAACTGTCTTAAGAGCTGTTGAGTGCAATTGGCCATGTGCAGGCAGGTGTTGTCATGAAAAAACAAAATATTGGAACTCAGTTTTTCCCAATGTTTGTTTTGAATCATTCTTCTTAACTTTTTTAATGTTTTGCAATATTTCTCAGAGTTTATTGTTGAACCACATTTCAGGAAATCCACCAGAAGCACACCCTTCTTGTCCCAAAAAACCAGTCATCATGATCTTTCTTGCTGACAACATTTGTACACATTTCCTTGGTTTTGTAGGAGAACTTGTTTGTCCTCACTTCATAAACTGGTTTTTTGTCTCACAGTTCATGTGTTTTATCCAAGTCTCATCCCCAGTTACAATATGATTGAGAAGTGAGTCACCATCTCTGTGGTAGGCTTCCAGAAATGTCAACGATGCTGCCATGTGCTGTTTTTTGTGGTTATCTGGCAAGATTTTTGGTATCCATCTGGCACAAAACTTATGGTAGCCTAGCTTGTACATTACAACCTCATGCAACAAACTCCATAAAATTTTGCTTCTATAATAGATAGTAATTTCAATATCTTTTAACAAAGGTAATGTATAAATATATTCACATTTTTGAGCTTTATTGTTAACTACAGGAGCTCAAACCACACCAAACCTACTATGCTATTGAAAGTTAAGTCTTCTGGCTCTTGATTATCTTGGATATAACACATCCACCATGCTAATTCCCTCTCAACAACACTGCAAGCATGGTTTGAACTCTTGTAGTTTGCACTTTTGAGCTATATCACTTGTTATATTTACACATTACTCTTGTTAAAAGATATAATTTTACATTTTTACAATGACTGTGGGATTGTACTAATCTGTATGTATGAGCTTCTATCATCTGGAAGCTTTTAATTTTTGAATTTGTTCAATGATTTGAATTTGTAATTTCTGTTCTACATTCCTTGTAATTTACCTAAATGGATGAAAACATTTGTATTAGTAAGTCTTGTTTTAATGTTAAACTGGTGAGATTGCAGGTTTGATAATGTGAAAAATTTAGAAAATTTTTTGTAAGCCTAATTTTCCGTTGTGACAGTTAGAAAAACATTGCTCGAAAACGGAGTGAATGACACACTTCCAATCAACAAATGTTAGATATTTCTAACAACAGACTGTCAAACGAAAACAATTTGATGTTAAGAGAAGAGAAAGTTAAACATTGATTGAATAAACATAGTAGTCTTGCAAGTCCACAACCAAATATGGGCATGACAGCTGCAACCAAATGACATCTTTAAGTCACCTCTGAACCAATGTCTGTGAAACCAACTTTGTCTCTAACAACAGTTGATCACATGATCGACTTTCCCAGGCCAACAAGGATAAAAGGAGGCAGATGCGAGAGTTCAGTGTGGAGTACCTGGAAGAAGTGGAAATACATAGATGTAGGTGAAGGTAGTGAACATCCTGAGTAAAGATAGCGAAGTTCAATCCAACCACTACCTGGCGGACCATATGCAGTGGACCTCAGCGGACCAATGCCACGTCAAGGGAACAATGCCATACAGAACCTACTGATCTAACTTCCATCCATCACTGAGCAATCGCCGGACAATGACCTTATACTTCTCCATCCACCGAGAAGATAGTATTTTCCCTATGAGATATTTCTGCTGATCAGTGTTTGTAAGCTCCCTCTCCAATTCAAGATGCAATCTCTCAAATAAGCTCAGTATGTGCTTGTGGCATAGGTAGTAGAATAGTCATGACGCCTTGTAATATTTGATATTCTCATGTAATCGCCATATTTAGTCATATAGCTTGTATTTTCTCATGTATCCTAGCTTACAAGGAGAGCCTACGGCTTTGGGGTAACGGATTTTGATGATCTTTGGTGTAGAGGTAGTACACGATGTTAGTGTACTATCTGTAAAATACTAAAGTGCAATACTCAAATATAATCAAGAAAATCGAACTTAAAGTTTTGTTAGCACTTTATATATAAATTATACGTATTTCTATTCGAGCGTCCTGTGGCAGAGTGGTAACGAGTCTGATTCGTAAGCTTGAGTTCTCGGGTTCGATTCTCGCGTAAAATTTTTTTTTAATTCATAAATACTTATAATGTATTTATTTATTTACTCATTCATTTATTTCTTATTATTTATTTATTTTAATTTAATTTCTACTATTCCAAGTCTAATATTTTTATACTTTTGTTGACAATAACGGCGCATTCTTGACACCTATGTGTCAACTTTCCCATCTAATTGTTATCACTAACGGTGACCGATCTAATTCTCACTAGGAGCGTTTTTTCTATCGGAGTTCTTTTTCACTCACTCTTTAACAGTTCGTTTCTAAATTTCGACACGAATAGACGTATTTGTGTAGTAAAACTTATTTTGAAAAATTATTTTATAATCGAAAAATGTCGTCAAGAGAAGCAAGTTCTTCACGTTGTGACGAAAAAACTGTTGATGATACCTTTTAAAAAAGCAGCATTTATTTGTTGTTCTTGGTGTAGACAGAATTTTTGTTTTGAATGTTTTTATCATAAGTATCATTCACGATCATGTACATCTGACAATGATATGTAATTATATAATATTGCTTCAATAAATTATATTCGTTTTTCTTGGTTATATTTGAGTTTTGCACTTTACAAGTTAGTATTTTACATCACTGTATAAAGAGTTATCATCAACAGTTTTTTCGTCACAACGTGAAGAACTTGCTTCTCTTGACGACATTTTTTGATTATAAAATAATTTTTCAAAATAAGTTTTACTACACAAATACGTCTATTCGTGTCGAAATTTAGAAACGAACTGTTAAAGAGTGAGTGAAAAAGAACTCCGATAGAAAAAACGCTCCTAGTGAGAATTAGATCGGTCACCGTTAGTGATAACAATTAGATGGGAAAGTTGACACATAGGTGTCAAGAATGCGCCGTTATTGTCAACAAAAGTATAAAAATATTAGACTTGGAATAGTAGAAATTAAATTAAAATAAATAAATAATAAGAAATAAATGAATGAGTAAATAAATAAATACATTATAAGTATTTATGAATTAAAAAAAAAATTATACGCGAGAATCGAACCCGAGAACTCAAGCTTATGAATCAGACTCGTTACCACTCTGCCACAGGACGCTCGAATAGAAGTACGTATAATTTATATATAAAGTTCTAACAAAACTTTAAGTTCGATTTTCTCGATTATATTTGAGTATTGCACTTTAGTATTTTACAGATAGTACACTAACATCGTGTACTACCTCTACACCAAAGATCATCAAAATCCGTTACCCCAAAGCCGTAGGCTCTCCTTGTTAGATATATATTGAACTTTTGTTATGTTTGTTAAACTTGAACACCTGTCTCTCACTTGGGAAATGGACACCCTCTCGATTTACCTGTACACACTCTCCACTCGACAGTTTAATCGACACTCCTACTCATCATTTAAGAATCACAAGTTAGGATGTGATTTAGCATTATCCTAACTGGTGTCAGTCCTGATGTCAGACGGATCTCACCATCCTGCCGACCCTCCCCCGAAAGCCATCCCCAGACAACAAGATCGGGTCTTACCGACCTGTTGCCGAGTAAGTGGTCACTAGGAATTGCCCCCATAGCCTCCAACTATTCTCATAAACTGATATTGATGTGTGAATGAATTTTTTATTAATTATAACCAGTTTTTTGAGTGGAGATTATTCTCTTTACATTATTCGGTCATATTAAGTATTAAAAATTACATTTTAAAATGGTGTTTAATTAATTTTTAAATAATAAGTAATTTTTTTTTCCTTTTAAAATAATAATTTCCATTTTCGTATGAGACTTTTATTTCATTTTTATATATTTCTCATTTAAACTGTTTCTTTAATTAAATTATTTCAGTATTTTCTTTAAAAAATAACATAATTTAACTAATTTAATTTATATTTTAAGAGTGCAATTTTTATATTAATAATTATAATTTAAGATAGTAAATTTACACAAAGTAAAATCTAATTTTACTTTGTATAAAAACATTTCTTTTTTTGACTTTTTAGTATGCTTAATTAAAAAATATATAGAACTGTTTTAGGAATAATTGAATTTCATATATTAGAAATAATTTCTTCTTTATTAGACTAATTTTCTGTTTGCAGTTGTTAGAGCTTTAAATAAATGAGATAATATTGATTAGAAAAGTAACAATGATGAAAATGAATGTTTGACAGATGTACAATTATTTTAATTTTTGTAGTGCTATTAATTTAATGTAAAATTCTACTCTATACTTGATAGCTATTTTGAATTTTTATTGGTTTGAAAATAATTTAATAATCCTGTTTTTGATATTTTCAAGTAATAGCTATGTTTAAAATTAAATAAATACTACAATAATCAATAAATAAATCACTGATTTGATGAAATTTGATAATTTCTTTTTATAGGAAGTTAAAGTTCATAGTCCTGATTATCAAAATTGTAATAAGGATGAAGCATTGCAAGATTTTGTTAAACGTATTGAGCATTATCAAATGTCATATCAAACATTAAATGAAGAAAAAGAAAATTATTCCTTTATGAAAATTTATAATGCTGGAGAAAAAGTTATTGTTCATAGACATGAAGGTTTAAAATTTTATTTACTTATTTTGTTAATATTACGTCTACCGGAAAGATCTGTCCATTTTTAGAATAAAACAAAATAATAAATTTTTCATACCTTGAATAAACTTTATTGAATAATATAATTTTCATCATTATTTATGAGTTCTTGCCAGTGTGATGGCAATTTGTATATCCCATTTTTAAAAAATGCCTTATCCCTAGAGGCGAAAAATTGAACCAGTACTTGTCTGATATCTTCTTCATTTTTTAATTTTTTGCCCTGAAAAAAATTTTGTAAGGACAGAAACAAATGATAATCGGAGGAAGCTAGGTCCAGGGAGTATGGTGGATGTGACAGAATTTCCCAGCCTAGCTCTGCGAGTTTCTGACGAGTCCCCAAAGCAGTATGTGGCCTGGCATTATCATGAAGCAGTATGATGTCCTTCCTATTGAACATCACCGGCCTCTTTTCTTGGAGTGCTATTTTTAAATTACCCAATTGCTGACAGTACCTCTCCAAATTTAGCTTTTCGTTTGGTTTTAACAGCTCAAAATGTATTGGTCCTTGAATGTCCCACCATATACACAACATTCTCTTATTCAGGCTCAACTTTGGTTTAGAGGTGTAGGGGGGCAGGTTTTCCGGATTCACAATATGCCCTTTTCCTTATAATATTTTTATAGGTAATCCACTTTTCATCCCCAGTTATCATCTAGTCCAAGAAGGGTTCAATTTTGTTCCATGCAAGCAGAGATGTGCATATGATGACTCGATCATTCAAATTCTTCTCACTTAACTCATGTGGCACCCATCTCAAATATTTCCACACCAATCCTAGTTTCCGAATATGATGCAAAATAGTTTGTTGAGCTGAATCAAGCCTTTCTGCAATCTCCGATGTTGTCAAAAAAGGATTTTGGTCTAACGTGATCTTGACAGCATCGTTGTCGATCAAAGATGGTCGACCAGAGCATGGCTTATCAGAAAGGTAAAAATCACCTATTTGAAATTTTTTGAACCATCTTCTGCATGTTCTATCAGAAACTGTACGTTCACCAAACACTTTCAATAAATTTCTACATGCTTCTGTAGCATTTCTTCCTTGTTGGAATTTGTACAAAATACAGTGGCGTAAATGAACTTTATCAGTAGCCATGTGTACACGATCGCATATCACTTAAAACTAACATGAATCATCTTCGTTTTAGTTCATTTGCTAGGTCAGTACGTATACATTCAGTGATAAAAAGAGAGAGCCAAATATGCAGCAAATGATTATGCACATACTTGTTGAAACTTGTTATAACCAAAACTGACAGAACTTTCCGGTAGACCCAATATATAATTTTATAAATGTTAAAAAGTCAAGTAATTATACATGATTAGACTACAGTAGAGCATCGATTATCTGACTCAATTGGGGACTGGGTTTGGTCGGATAACTGAAAAAAACGAATAGCCAAAAAGTATGAAAAAATACATTATTAGTATAGTATATTAGTATATCCCATATAATTAGTATATTAGTATATCACTATTAACCTACTTCACGTTGAATTTTCATCAATATTAAGCGAAACAAAATTTTTTAAAATAATAATTGTCACTATTATATCATTAAAAATTATTTTTAAATTATTTTATTGTTCACAAAACAAACAACCACTCAGAATTAGAAAATTAAGCCTTGTTTAAATATTGGCCTCCCTTTCATGATCGAGCCAGTGTTGCCAGCTAAAACACGCAAAAATTTAACAAAAATAGTAATAAAGAAGCCACGACATAGCCAAATATTGTAGCCCCACATCACTAGTGGACATTTGAATTTGCCGACTAGAATGCAATCGGTTAACCGATGTGATGGTTGATTGGGGGTTGGATAATCAATGATCTACTGTATTTTAAAATATAAAAAAAAAAATATGCAAATTTTTTTCCACTTTTCATATTGACATTTTGTTTTTTTAATGAAGATTTTTAGTAAATAAGTTTAATTTCATACTTATCTGTAGATTATTCTTTCAACACTATAATAAGTAACAAGTGATATTTTAAAGGTTATAATTAAAATTGATAAATTTGCTGAATTATTTGATACAAAATCTGTAAGAGAAATCATTAAGTATCCTTCTAGTTTAAGTTGTGAAATATAATTAAAACAGTAATATATTCATCAGAATATATCTCACATATTCAGATTTTAATAATAAACTTTACATAATATACAATAGTATTTTTAAATCAAATAATCTGTATTATTTTAAGTTAATTATGGGAAAAAATATGAAAGAGAATAAATTTTGTTGAGGCATTTAATTTGATAAAATTGTGAAATTTCAGATTATTGTTTTCTTCTGACTTTGGACAGTTTTAATTTTTCAGTTTAAGATGCCATCACAATTATAATTTGTATAAAGAACCATAAGATCAAAAAATACAAGTTACCACATAATATAGAAATTATAATCTATAAATTCACAGAATTAACAAACTGTATTCTTTAAAACAGTTGTAAGAGAAATAAGGATATAAAATTCAAATATCTAAACTTTTACTTAACCTTTAATAGACCTTTATCCCTGGACTTTAATCAATTGGTGCAAATTTTATTATGCTGATTAATGAAGTTATTTCAGACCTTAATATTTAATGAAGGGTTCGCTAACAAAATATTTTTCCTTAACAATTTTTTTCGTTCAAATGGTGCATTAGCAACATTAGCGCAAAAACTGACCTTAAGATGCCCATATAAATAAAAAAAAAATGCGTTCGCAAAATTAAGTCAGTTAAAATTTAACATTGTTTATGTCAGAACTATATTTTTTTGATAAATAAAAAAAAAGTGTTCAAAATGGTTTATTTTGTACATATTTTAATATTTTTCATTCAAAATATTTTATAAACATAAAAATTGGCTTTTTCTCAAGAAAAAATTTTTCTAAATCATTTATTTCATCATTAGGTATTATTATAATAATAGATAGATGTCATTGTCTCTCAAAATACAATATCTTTTTTATTTCGCTGTCGATAGCCGGACACGTGTTCCGCAACCATCTTGTATTTATTCGCGCGCGTGGGATTGTGGGATCTCTCGTGCGATTGAACCTCGTTTCAGTTGAGATTGAAACGGTCGATGGAGGTTGCACCAAGGCGAACGGAGTATAAGGCTCAAGTTTAGTAGTGTTACAGAGTATAATACGTATATTTTAATATATTTTTTAAAAGAAACAAAACCACTGAGAAATGTTACGTGTGTTTAACAACGGGTTCGGAAAACTTTGAAAATGTTAACAACGGGTTTGGCTGAACCTGTGCGAACCTGCTGAATATCACCACTGCCCCTACCCCAAATATTTGATTAGCTAAAAATTTAGCAAAACTGATAGACAGATGTTCAAAGTGAGCTTTTGTCCTTTATTCTTTATTTATGTCTTTATCAACCAAAAAGAAAAATATTTGAATCCTTTTCAAAATTCATGGAGCTATCAGTTTTTCTTTCTTTATCAATCTACAGGTATGTAAAAATTATTTGACTGAAATCAAAATTATTACACAAAGGAAGAATAAGCTCTCTCTTGATTTCTCTCATGCTAAGGAAAAAATTATAACTACAATTTGTTTTATAGATTGAATTAGGGTCATTTTTAGGAATCTTACTTGTATATCTAACTTATCTCTGATCAATACAAACAAATTTCAATATTTAAGTGGTGAAAAACTAATTTTTAACTTATTGTATCTACAAGAAATGTTTGAATGCAAAGTAAAGTGACCATATCTACAAGTTCTAGTATAAAAAGTCTTAACTACCTACAAGTACTGTAGTTATGGCCTTCTTTACTGGAAATGTGCCTCAATATAGTGTGGTGTGTATATGGACGAACAATACAATACAAAGTTGTAAACAAAAAAAAGGAATCTTTATTTTCCTTTTCGCATGGTTCTCTGTACACTTGGTTCTTTAGGATCCCAACTGTGTAGTCCCTATATGTACAAAACAGTTTCGATAGGTCCTTTTATATGAACAAAGGTGAGTGACACGTGTTCGGGTGACACAACAAATGGTTAAAATTGAGATATATTCCCGAAATAATATAAGTAACTTAAACTATCTTAAACTAACTTATATACTAAAACCAAAGAGAAAAAAAGGAAGATGAGATGAAGGACTCAAAAGTACAAAGAAACAAAGAGAAGGTTGGTTGGGTACCCAGGCCTTTCGTATATCTTCAATTTTCACAATGTTGGGACTTGTGCTCAATTCGTCTTTTTCTCTGTCCTTTTCTATATCAAAAATCTGAAAATTCCGAAGTATTCACAAAGCTCTTGATCTCAACAACAGTACTGTTCATTTGTTTCTTCCAAACAACCTAAGGTCTATTCCTCGTCCTACTAAGTGCTGACTTCGACCTCTTTTTCTTTCCATCTGCTCTCCTCGAATGCTATCTCAAGAATGACTCTTTCTCTTTTCTGATGCGCTCAGGGCTTTTCTCTCTTTTGTTTCCCCTTTTTGTTCCTGGACAACGCTTGTCCCCAACCATAGGGAAGGAATGAATGAAAAAGTTCTAGAAGCAGTGACATGAAGGACAAAGGATTGAGATTAATATAAAACTTATATTTAACCCCTATGTATATAGGTATGGCTTACCGCCACAATAGCACCTACAAGTGGTTGGAAGCATATCCCCAAAGAATTTAACAATAGATAATTACTGATAATAATGTAAGTAATATCTCTCAAAAAGAGTAATATATGTCTCCTCACAAAAAGAATCGTTGTATTCAATGAGATTTTTCCTGTCAGTAAGCGGAGCCTTTGAAAACCTTTTGCCATCCAATGGCATAAAGCTATGTTTGGGGGGAAAAGATGATATTAGTTCTTTCCACAATTTTTCTTTTCCTGTGGTTTCATGATGTATGATGTTTTCTGTGGTTTGATAATGACAATGGACAGAATAAAAACTGGGCATTTTTCAGGTTTCTGGTGTACAACATCAACTTGTGGAAATATTTTCAGATGTTATCAAGTTGAAATTCTTCAAGCAGAACATACATTTATTGAGTTTTTGAGTAAGTTTGTAGCATTTGTTTTTTGCGTGGTAACACTATGATGTTGGGAGTTTATTGTTTGTCATTTGAAGTGACAATACTGTGCTTGTGAATAAATCTTGCATTTTGCAAATTTGAAGAAAGTTGGTGCTATTTGTGGGCTAAAGAAAATGGAATGTCAAATGGAAAAAACAAATACTTTCAACATACTTTTCTGTTGGTTTTGAGTTTAACAGAGGAGTAAAGGCTGCAGAAGCTACTTTAGACATTTGTGTTGTGTACTTGGAGAATGCCATTGGGGAAAGCACAGAAAGAAAATGGTTTTGTTCTTTCAAAGAGGACCACTTTGATATGAGTAATTTTTCCATGTTCAATAAGACCATTTAAATTCTTTAATTCACAATGATCCACATAAGTCAACCCAAGAATTGGTAAATGTGATGAATAGTTAACCATTGTGTGACATTTGCATTCCATGGACAAGGTTCAAAAATTGAGTGTATAGATACTGCATGCTCTAAGCATAAACAACAGAAATCAGCAGATGGTCTTTTGTGCTTCTTTACTTGCTCATCATTGGTTAGCTCATGAATTGTTGTTTATGAATTAACTAATCATTCCTGTTCAGGATTGTTACTAGCGACAAGAAATAGTGAACAAAAAAGCAATTCCCTGTACAAAAGATAATGTCCATCCACAGAAGATAAAGTTAGGCATCTAGTGAGCACAGAAGGCATTGTATACTACAAATTGCTTCCCAAGAATGTAACTATCATTTCTGGTATTTATTGCCAACAACTCAGAGATCTTGGGCTGCAGTTCAGGAAAAACAACCAGGAAGACTGCATCAAGTACTACTACAGCATGATAATGCACACTCACACTGCTGCTAACATGACAAAAGCAGTCATTCAGGAGCTTGGTTGGGAGGTTATTCTACATTTTCCTTATTTCCAATCTTATACCCTCAGCTTTCTACCTTTGATGTTCTCTATCTAACAATCTTTGAACAAATTCCTTTGATAATGAAAATGCTTTCAAATCAGCAGATTTCTTCAGGTGTGGAATTGAAAAATTGCCCAGCATTGGTACAGTAGATAGTCATAGATAATGCAAGAGAATATAGTACCCATTTATTTTTTTTTCTCCTGTTTGTCTTAAATGAGTATCAAATAAAAACTTTTGCCCCATGAAATTATGCATTAACCCAATATATCTACAGATAACTTTCACCATCAAGTAGAGTTTAGTTGCAAGGAGAAAATATAATTTTTCTGACTGAAGATGCTGTCAGAGACTTGAAGCAATTTTGATATAAGAGTAATGAATTCAGGAGTCTTTAGGGACTGATTTGACCATACCTCAGCATACAAGCGCAAGACGTTCCAAGACTATATATAGTGCAGATGGTTTGTGTAACAGCACAGTGTGGCAATAAATTTCTCACTTACAAGGCTAGCTGTCTTTGGAACTGATGAAAAGGAACTAAATTTCCTGACACCAAAATCAATGCAAGATGGAGTGCTGAAAACAGAGGCTAGGAAGAAGCTCCACAGTATCTCTAAGGAAAAGAAGAAACCCATCATCACAAATCTGTTGTCTCTAAAGCCAGAATCATGCCATTTGTTTTGAAGAGTTTAAGTGGCAAATTTGGATAACTTGCTGTATATAGAATACACAAAATTTAAAATTCAGTTTAAAAAAAGCATGACTACACAATCTGAACTTTAGGAAGCAAAAGTGTTGGAATTGAATATGTAATAAATTACAATATTTTATGGCATATAAGGCACATCTCTGTTTTTGCACAAAATATTTAAGTAAAAGTATTTATTGTATTTAAGCTATACTGTGCTTTTGGCATTCAACATCAATTTTTTTTTTTTTTACTGTATTCTGATTAAAAAAGTAAAATTAGAATTCACACTCTTTGTTTTTCCTGATAAATAAAAGTTTAAAAGAAGGCATTTGTCATTAACTATTTTGCATGAATACAAGCAAAAACAACTTAGCTCTTCAAAAAACAATTAATTATAATTATATGTCTAATTAAACATTAACCCTTTTATTTAAGAGTTGGGTTAGTAGAGGTTACTGTAGTCTACTGAAGGCCATTTGGGAAATTCATTAGCCTATGGGAGATTGCAACTTCATATAAGATGCAGGGCAATTTGTTTTGAACAAAAATTGCATTTTATATCCCATAAAATACAGTATTTTTGAAAAAAATATAAATCATTTACTCATTTTGTGAGGATCATAGTTTTTCAGGCAATGGCTTTGTGGTAATTTTACTTTATAATTCAATTCCTTATCATAATATTTTTTAATAGTTTAATCTGTTCTATCAAGGATATATCCAGAGAAGGTGTGTAAAAGAGTAAGTGCTCCCACTGTGAAACAATAGAATAATACAAAATATTAAATTCAATACAAATAAATCTGTAGAAATATAAAACCATCCTCATAATTGACAAAAATTTACCAATTTAATACAGAACAGTAATTATCTTATGGTCAGAACCGTTTCCAGGGACTCCTGTAACTTCCCATTGGAGTTAGCCTCCCAGATCTGCCTTTTTCTGTTAAGTGCTGCTTCCTAAATTTTCTACTGGATTATCCAGGTTTTCTATCAAAATTTAGATATGATCCTTTGTATCCTGTTTTTAGAAACCTGAGACATGCTTAGAAGAGACTATCTACAAGAACACTGTATCTACAAATTAAGGAACTAGCAGCTACCATTTAAAAAATCTAACTCATTTAAACTCCATTAAATTGTACTTGCTTTATAGTAATATAAAATTTAAGGCCAGTTTTTGCAGAATAAATATTGTTCATATGGTAAGTAGAAACAATAATTCACATTTATCTGCAAATTTATATGAATGTAGTTAGTTCTTTTTCTTAACATGGCTGATTTATTGTAGAATATTGCTACCTTTATCATCTTATTTGCATAAATCTCATAGTATTGCATACACAGTGACATATTGTCATCATCAGGAATCAGCTGATGTCAGATTCCTGATGATGGTTTTTATAAATTAATTACTCTTGCCTGCAAAACTATGATCCTCACAAAATGAATGAATGAATGAATTATATTTTACAAAAAATTTTGTGCAAAGTTTTTGCATCATTATTTTTGAAAGTTTAAAAATTTTAAATCAATTTTAATTATTGCTTTATCTTTACTTGATTTTTTTAATTATTTCTATAAATATTAAGTTAAATTATTAAAAATATTCCATTATTCTAAACTTAAACTATATTTGTGTTAAATTATACAGGGCATATACAGAGCAGAGTTGTATATTATCTTATGAACATTCATATTACACCACGTTCTATATATTTAACACGGGTAAGTTGTTTTGTTTTTTATTTTGAAATTTGTGGTATGTTTGTTCTCCTTTTTTTAAAAATGTGAATAAACTTTGAGTTATATATTTTATTGAAGTTTTAATAAAATATCTGCATTACTACATTAAAACAAAAACAGGCTTAAATAGAGTTAAAATACAGTGAATTAAAAGATTTTATTATTGTAATTTCTACACCAGATAAATTCTGTTAATTCTTGGATTAGTTAAAAAAAGAATATTGGTTTAATTAGTATTATGTGAAAAAAGATGAAAAAATAATAAAGTTTATTTCCTTGATTCTAAGACAGCATAATTGAAGTCAAATTTTAAGTTATTTTTTTATGAAGGGAAATATTAAGTTTTATTAAGTAACAAATTAAAAAAACAATACACATGCCATGCAATAGGAATTTTTCTGCAGTTTTGTTTCTGCATTCTTTTATATATGTAATAATTATTCATTTTATTTCTGCATTATAACATCATCATAAAGACATTTTAAATGTTAAAAACAAGTTTAAGTTAAATACTTATTAATTCAAATGGGCTTGTTGGTAACATGATTGTTGAACACTACAGTCAAAAGTGTGTATTATTGGTACTGTACATAATGTTGAACAGGTATGATTATCATTGATTGATGTTTTAGATTGCAAAATTGTAAGATGTCATCAATTCTAATACACTTTTATTTTGGATAAGTAAAAAATGGTAAAAAAAAAAAGTAAATCTTACAATTGAAGAAATAAGAATATTTAACTAGGACAGTGCATGTCTTTGTTGTATTGTGGTAGAACTGAGGCAGAGCCAGACAGAAAGAAGCAATCCCTGCACTTGTTAGGCATAGAAGAGTCTCTTCTTGTACCTGCTAACCATGGGAGAGATGATCCTTGCAATGGCAGGTACAAAGAGGCAATCTAAGAACAAAGCAATTACCATTGATTGCTTTGTTCTTGTGTTTTGTTTGTTTTTGCTTCTAAGTTCCATTAGGCACACTCAGTTGCATCAGAAGCATGGACATTAACACTTCGTTGTGCATGATTGTGCTACGACCTTATATCTCAAAAACAAAGTTGTAGCACAATCTATTGGAACAAAGTGGAATGAATTTTCCATCTTCATACAACACGAGGACTGCAATTTTTTATTTATCTGGGAAACATTATTAATTGAGAATTAGAGCCATGCAATGGACCCACTCTAGAGCACCCAAAAATATGAATTTCACTATTCAATAATTTAAAAAATTAAATCACAGCTGCCAATAATTTTCAATTACACATTTAATTAATGGTCAAATTATAAGTTTAATAGTGCACCATTTAAGTTTAACATGTGCACTCCAATTAGAACATATTAACATTAATGTTAAAATTCATATCAACATTCTAAAATTTTTTTCGTTTTGACTGAAGAAGACATTCTATACATGTTGAAAGTGCTTGCAAAATATTTTGTAGTTGTTTTGTGTTTTACTCATCAAAACCTTCTTAATGCCGATAGTGCTCATCAACTTTTATCTATTAATTTTTAACCATTGACTGAAAGGACATAAATAGCAGCATTACAGTAACATGTTAGAATATTTTTGATTAGATTATTTTGAGTATTGCTTAAGCAAGCTCCTTGGAAGAGTAAGTGTACCAGTTTAGAACTTTGGCACACTATGAAACTGGAGTGAAAGGAATTTCGTATGGCAACAATATTAGATGGGCTTTGAAATCCTGGAGAATAAGGCATTGTTTGGTAGATAAACATCATGCTCTCACATCAGAAATGTGAAATTAATTTTGTTTGAAACTGAACTTACTAAAGTTGTCACATTCTTGCATTATGATCCTCTGTTGATTTAAAGTATATTTTATCTGCTGTTCTTTATTGAAAATGAAACAAAATAATAATATCCTCTTGTTTGTCTTTGAACATTTATATATCTATGTCCTTAATTTATATGTGCATTGTTAATTAAAACTTAATATATTAAATGCACCATATTGAATTATTTTTGTTTTATAAATAATTTTGATTAAAATACATGATAGCATTAGTGTAATTAAATTGACAAAAAATTAAATTTAATATTCATTAAATGTGCAGCATGGGGAAAGTTTACTCAATGTTCAAGGAAGAATTGGTGGAGACTCAGACCTTTCTGATCGAGGTTGGGAGGTAATGTATACAGTTTATCATTTAACATTAAATAAAGTTTTAATGTATATTTTTTTGATAAGTTCATAATATTGATAAATTTTTCCAAGTTTTGATGAATTGCATTTTTTTCAATTTTATGTAGCATATTTATCATCAGTTTTTTACATTTTAATTTAATTTAATATTATTACTCATTGACTCATTAACTTTGATTTATACTACAATAAAAAAATAATTTTTTAAAAGAATGAGATAAAGAAAAATTTCTTTCTGTAGAAATTAAATTTTTTCATTGGAAGTCAGTTGATGTTGATTATAATAAGTACAGTTAATATTATTTCAGAATTAGATATTAGTTAAAAGTAATAAAAACATAAGACAATTATTTTCACAAATGATACAATATAGTTATACATTACTAGCATTATTACAAACATTTTAATTTATCATATGTTTTTATAAATCAGTTTTAAGAAAACTTAATTAAAGCAATTTTTAGTAAAGTTGAAACTTAACATATAATTATAGTTGTTACATTTAATACTTAACATATACGTTTATTTAATTAATATAATTTCTAGTAGGAAATATGTCAAAACTTAAGGTTTTTGGATTACTTGTTATTTTTAATTAAATAGACAATATTGCTTCTAACAATTAACAATCTAACAAATTTCTAACAATTAATTATTTGAATAAAAACAAAGGACTTTAGAAATATACATTAATTAGACAGATGTATTAATTTCATACTGATTAATGGTATAATCTGTAGCATGGGAAGCATTGCTGGCAATGTGCTCCTGTATATTGTAATTAGTATTAAATCTTTATCTTTCACAGATAGAAGTGATTAGTTTGCAAATTTTTCTTGTTAACTTGTTTGTTATTATATTTTAACTATATGTGGATATTCTTTGAAAGAAGTTGTAAGGTGATTAGTTGTTAATTTGTAATAAATTGCAATAGTTTATTTATTATAAATAATAATTTTAATCAGTTTGATCCTTCAAAATTTAATTACTTTGGAATTGTTTATTTTTAACTTAAAATTGTTTTTTAAAATCATGAGATATAATTTATGAAATGTGTTCTGTTTGTAATATTGGCCTGCAACAAGACCCGCTCCTTTTCTGCTTCCATCCTCAACGAGAATCAATTTGAACTTCTTCCCTGGGCCATTTTAGTTATAAATTCTACCATCAACGGTCTGTACCATGGATGATACTTGTACAGAGACCTGTCTACGGCAATGGTCACTTTTGGCTTGTCTATCCTTTCGATCAAAATATAGAAACAAGGCATGCTCCACGAAGACAGGTGATAGTGCAGACGTATTTTATTATACTAATATCATCGTTGGAGATCTTGTCATATTCAAAGCATTCTCTAAAAATTGTTCAGACTTCAGAGTCACCATTTTCACCTTCAATATGAGATACGTCCATTGTCGTGAAACTGTTAAGTTAATTCCTCTGTAAGTCCTCTTACAGAGGAGTCTTAAAACATTTTTTAAAACAGTCTTAAAAAAGGTCTTACAGAATTTATGTCATGTCCTCTGTAAGACGTCCCTTGAACAATAAGCGATCTTTAATGAACTTTAACATCACTTGTCATACCACTTCACCCAGAAACTTCCTGGAAAGCAGTTTCTCAAATGTAAAAGAATTAACGAGCAGAGAATGCTCGTTTACAGCATGATCATACTCGGTCTTCACAAAATCCAGGACACCATTATCGCCAAAAGCACCCCATTCCATATCTACCACCACCTCATTGACTCCAGAGCGATTGCCTTTCTGCTTTCCTATTCTGTCAACTCTCTCCAAGTAGCAAGCGTTACTTCCAGTAGCTAAAACCATTCCAACAGCACAATTAGATCCACTAAGGTTCCTTTGACCAGGGTTCCCGTAGTGTTGTTCACGATGGTCACGACATCAACCTTCATATCCCCTTTTCTTCAGATGGCGTTGTTCAACATTTGAACAGCATCCTTGCCAACAGCATCTGGGCAATTAAAGCTCTTTGTCCACGTGACTAGTGTTCTGCTATCCAGAGCATTCTGTGTGATGGGAAATGAAAAACAGAAACCCAATAGAAGACTCTTCTGCAGTATGTTGTGGATAGTCAGGAAATTATGAATACAATCTGCGAGCAACAGCAAGTTGATGGTGGAAAAGGAGGAGGAATAATCTTTAACTGGATTACCCATAGCTGCATCTTCTCCTATTCTGACATTCTCTGATACTGCATAATATTGTATCAGTACCTTTTTGATCCTTCCAGATTTCAGTTCTGTACCGTCGAGTAATTCTGTCACAAAAGTGTTCTCCATCTGAAGAGATGATGGCTTGGCAGGATTGAGAGACAGTCCTAGAGCCATTTCTGATTCAAAGACATACCTAATTTTTTTTAATGGTCTTGTCACTCAATATTAACGGATTTAAGAGTTATTCTATTGCATTCTGTTTATCTAAATCCGACAGAATCAAAGATGGTGATTTTCTACCTTCAACATTGTGAATAAATGGAGACAAAAAGGTCAACAGTCGAATTATGAAGTAAAATAAAAACTTCCACTACTTGTCCAACCAATCAGGTTGGAAGTTGTGGAAAAGTAGTGGAAGTTTTTATTTTACTTCCACTACAAGCAACTGGACTACTTATTTAGAAGTTAGTGGCACTGAGATTGCCTGCATTGTTAGACGTCACAATACGAATCATCAATGATTTTGCTATTTAGATTAGATTTCAATGTGCATGCAGAAAAGATACTACAGTAGAGCATTGATTATCGAAACAATTCAGGATTGGGGTTGTTTGGCTAACTGATCATTTATGAAAAAATATATTAAACACAAAACTGTACTGTATATATTTTGTATCACATGTCTTACAAATACATACCTTACATAAAGTAGTACATTAAAATATGCCTACAGTTTAGGTTGGCAGGGAGGGGGAGAGTGCTGCAGCACCACAGCTATAGCGGAAATTTGAATTTGCCAATTGGAATGCTTTCGGTTAACTGATGTTTCAGTTGATTGGTATTCGGATAATCAATGCTCTACTGTACTTTCATTTTTCAGTACACATTGCAGTTGAATTAAAACAAATGAATAAAAATTGTTATTTGACACTCATGTAATATAAATGGCATCCAAGAATTTGTCTTTAAAGGTGCTTAAATCAAATTAAATGACAAAAATTTATTATATATAGTACAGTATTACATTATATACAATATTACATTGCATTTGTAGGCATTTTTACCATGAAATACAGCTAAAAAAGTAAAAAGAAAGGGGGTTTTATTTTGGGGATTAGGAATGGATTAATTCGTTTTATATTGTTTCTCATGGGAAAATTTGTTTTGATTTTAAAACGACTTTTAGGAATGAATTATGTTCAAAAACTGAGAGTTTATATTGACACTTTAATGAACCCACACTAAGTTTAAATTTCTCCCAGCATAATGAAAAAATTAACCATGTTAACATGTTAAAATTAGTGTTGTTATTTTATTTATTTTCCTGATTTGTGGAAGAGTGGAACATTTAAAATGTATTGATACTTCTGAATAATTTTCATAGAGAATTTCAGTAATAACTTTATTGTTTACATTGAAGTTTTAAAATTATTATAAAATATAATAATTTTAATATTGAGTATTGATATTAGCATTTAAAATAAATTTTGTTTGCAACTGTTGAAAGTATTAAGTTCATTTATTAATATTATTGTTAAATAATTTTATAAAAATAATAATGATTTTTCTTAGAAGTTATGTATTAAAGTAATAATAACTTTATAATAATTGTTTTAATAGTATTCAAGAATTCTTGCAAAGTTCATTGAGGAACAAAAAATTCCAAATTTACATGTCTGGACTAGTCAAATGAAACGTACTTTACAAACAGCTAAAGGAATAATTGCTCCACATGAATGCTGGAAGGCTTTAAATGAAATAGATGCTGTAAGAAATTTATTATTTATTGAATTTTATTTTATCAAAAAAATATTTCAATTAAAATAAACAAAATACTCTATTTCATTCTATTATGTATAGCCAAAGATTAAGTCTTATATGTTTTTTAATAATTTATGTTTATAATAGTAAATAAAATTTTTTTTTAAAATCTTGCATTTAGGTTATTTCCTATTTCTTTTTATTTCTAATTATCACTGTAACAAATGAAAAAATATAATTTAATTAATTATTTAATTATGTTAATAAGAAAGATTAATTTAAAATATTCACATTTAATTAAAATAAAAAGGTTAGTAATGTATATATTCTATATAGATTATGTGATAAAAGTTTGAGAGTTTATTTATTATTTTGAAATGACTTCTATTTAAATGTGTTAATAATAATTATAATATGATTTTAATTGTTACTGGGATTAATAATCCTATGAAAAAAAAATAGAAATATTTTGCCTAAAATTAAGCACATTTACTTATTCACACCATTTATTTAACAAAGTTTACTTCTCCATAAAATCATTCTTCTGATGATGATGAACTGAAAATCTTTCATAATCCTAAAAATACCCTGAAATATGAAAGATATTTGTTTGGTCTACAAGAAAGCCTAAGAATGTAAATTTTAGTTATTATAAATTAACATTTAAAAAATTATTTGAATTAATCTACAGGGTATATGTGAGGAAATGACTTATGAAGAAATATTTGAAAAATATCCTGAAGATTTTGCTGCTAGAGATCAAAATAAATTTCATTATAGATATCCTAGAGGAGAAGTAAGTATTGCATGCTTGTTTTATATATATATATATATATACAGGGTGTATCAGAATGATGTTTTAAAAATTTGGGGTATTGTAGAGGATGAAATTTTGAATGTTTTGATATAAGGAACCAATAGCCAGAAATGTGATATAATGTTTCTACAGCACTTTGCATGTTCTATGCAGTCAGTATGCTGAATGAAACAGCAGAATACAGTATTTTTGAATTTATGACAAGTTTTATTGACAAAACAGTAGAGTATACAATCAAACTGTACATCAAATCAGTGGCTGCACTACTTTAGAGTAAATGTTCAATGTGATAACGACCAACTTCGACTCACATTGACTAGCTGTGTGTTTACAGCACAGTGCCAGTGGATGCAAGAGGTGACCTGAAGGATGACAAGCACTAAGTACACAACGTCCTGTACACAGGCTCAGTTAGACCACTGTAGTTGTGTGTTTACAGTCTTCCATCCACAGCAATAACATGATGTTAATGGACTGAAGGGAAGCTACCAAAGTGAAGTGCGATCAAGCACTTCCTACCACTGTAGACACTTTAGTTCAAATTTCTGGCTATAGGTTCCTTTTGAATATCAAAACATTCAAAATTTCATCCTCTACAATCCCCTAAATTTTTAAAATGTCATTCTGATACACTCTGTATATACATGTTCAAATAATAAATATTAATTTAAAATATTTCAGTCATATGAAGATCTTGTTGCAAGACTTGAACCAGTTATCATGGTAAGTAAAGTTTATATAAAATGGAATTTTTTATACTAAGTAGCTTAATAAATGTTAATATGATTTTATATTCTAGAGTTTCAGATTGTTATACATTAAGTTAATATTAGAAATATAGGAAATTTAAATTAAAATATTTTAACCTGTTTTTCTTAGAAAATAAAATTATGATAAAATCGTTTAAACATAGAAATAAAAAATGTTGATCTTGATTTTGCCAAATAATAATAGTTTCCTAATGATTTTAAGCATTTTTCTTTTTTTTCAATGAATTTCACAGATATTCACAGAAATATGTATGTACTATATGGCAAACTTCTTAACTTTTAATAAGTGCATGTTTCAAAAAGTGTTTTATCTAAAAGTTTGTGTAGAATCAAACTATGCAATAAAAAAGTGTGGGTTCCCATTTAAGAAAATGAAGTTTGCCATCTTCACTAATTGTAATGTCATCTGAGGTAAAATTGGTAGCCTTATCTTGTAGCCATTGAAGTCTAACTATTTTTGGTTGAATGATTGCTTTTTGTAGGATGTGTATTTTTTGAGTTTTTTCAGTGGATAGATTAAAATAGACCATCTTAACGTAATATTTTTTTTAGTTCTTGTAACTTGTTAATTTTTGTAAATTTTAAATACAGTGGGTGTTTGATGCTAAAGCATCACACATTACTGATAATGATTGATTAATATAATCAATCATCATCAGGCATTCAAAAACAATCATTTTAAATAAATTTTTGCATTGATAAAAAGGGTGTTTCTTCTTAATTAATATAACAAGTAGTTTGCTCAGGGTTTTTGTAGGTCATTGTCTTTAAGTTTAATGATTAGATAATTTTGGATGATAATTTTAGAAAAGTTAGAAAAATTAATGGTTTGGAAAGGTTTGATGGTTAAATCCTATTTTGAATCATTCTTTTTCTAGATTTGTTCTTTTTAATTTTTTAAATCATTGTAATGTGATGCATAATATTTCTAATACCATATTATTTTGTGAGTTGATTGAATCACTGTGGCCACTTGTAAGTCAGTCTGTTTCTCTAACATCAAGATGTATGCTATCATTGCAGCAGTCTAGATGCCCTTCCTCATGTTTCACTCATGCTTCTTTATACATGAATTGAATGATCTTGACATTGCTTGACATGATTTAAACATTGTACATTGTTTGAGTACATTGTGCCAAATCAGTTGTCTTAAATCTGAATACCCATGGGGTTCTGAATGCATCTTGTTAGCCTTTATCATTTCTTAATAGTTTGTAAGTGGTAGAGTTTCTTTTGTTGCAAATGTCAATATTGCTTGTCTCAGCAGTCTCTCTCCACATGCCTTTGAGTGTTTGATTAAAATGAAAACACTTTGTATATCTTGGTTTTGCTGTTTTTTTATCCAGAATCATCATTATTATATTTCAGAACTACAGGATGGTGGACAAAAAGTAACTCCAAGTGCAATAGCACTGGAGTTGCATCTCCAGTGCTAGTGTGTTGCATAGAGTAAGTGAACTCATCAGTTGAATGTAACATTGCTGAATACATTTCCCTGATCTGACAATGTATGATATTTTGGGACACTTGGAGATCAAGGTGTACAAAACAAGAACTGAGGGACATTAGTCATGCAATTGTTGCCATCAATGTCAAAGTATTATGTTGGTTCCTAAACATGATTCAGCATGCACAGATGTATATAGATGTGATAGGTGATCATCTATGATAGTGATACCAGCCATTGGCTTTTGTATTTATTACTGTATTATTTTGAGTTTCCATGTTCTATTAAGCTATGAACCAGGGCTACTTTTAGATGTGCCACTCTGTAGTTTGTTCAATCAATTATAATAGATAACCATGTTCAAATGCAATTTCTCTTAGGTAATTTAATTCTTAGCAAGTCTGGAAATTCCAGAATATTTTAAATTAATAATTAAAAAATAGCCAGTAACCAATTATAATTTTGATAGCATAGGTAAAGCCCTGTCATACATTGAATTAACTTCAAATTAAAGAATGTTTCTAAGATATAAAATAAGTTCATACTTTTAAATTTTATTGTATGTGACTGATATCTTTATTTTTTTCAAATTACTATCTTTAATTAATAATAATTGTTTTTTAAAATCAGTAATAATTAATTTTAATGAATTTAATCAATTAAAAAAATCATGAGTTTTTAAATAACTGAGACTGTTGAAAGTTGAGAAACTCTAAAATTGTATTAAATTCTATATTGAAATAAGAAAATTTGCTTCTAAATTAAGCTAAACACAAATTAATGTATTATTAATTTGTGTCTAGCTTAATTATAAATAGTTATCATAGTGCTATGATCTTATTTTAAGTTTTAAAAAATTATTGATATTCTTTATGTAACTTAAAAACATTTTCAATCTTATTAGGAATTAGAGCGTCAGCATAATGTTCTAATAGTTGGTCATCAAGCTGTTTTAAGATGTTTACTAGCTTATTATTTGGATAAAAAATCAGGTATAGAATTATCTGTAAAAATTTTTAGTAATAAAATAAAAACTAGACAGTGGAACCTTGCTTAATGAGCCTAATTCGTTCCAGAATCTTACTCATAATGCAAACAACTAGTTAAGTGAAACAATTTTTCCCATATAAATTAATGTAAAATACAATAATGCATTCCATGCCAAAAAAATACTCAAATATTTTATGTATATAATTTATTCAAAGAAAATTATACAATATACATTGTTAAGGAGTGTGAATCATCATCATCATCATCATCATTTCTTCTAGCACAGAATGAACCAACCTGGAATGTGAATTCAATTTGCAGAAAACCAAAAAAATCTCAAATAATATGTTTGATAAATATGCCAAATGATATGCCAAATCCTTGGGCTATGTAAAGGCTATAATTAAATATTATTAATTTGACTAGAGGTAGGTAGTTATGCTGCTATTTCATATTAAATTTAATAATTATAAATAATTAATTTTTAATTTAGACATTTCTAAAATTTAATTTGGAATTGGTCATTAAATTTGAGATGGCAGCATAACTGCCTACCTCTAGTCAAATTAATTAATTTCTAATATTTAATTATGGTCTTCTCATAGCTAAAAAATTTGGCATATCGTTTGGTATGTTTATTATATAATGGGCTATGGTTGTTAATGTTTATATGTAATATGTCTGAACACTAGTTTCGGAAAATGTGTGATTACAAGTGACACTAAGATGGTAGCAGAACAAGTGCTAAACACAGACTGATAGAATATGCACACAATCTGGGACTTCCTCTCTCCTGGTCACTTGTTATGAGAAACGTTGCTTGTTAAGTGAGTCGTGTTTTTACAATTTGTTTTGCTCGTTATGCGAGGTTCTCGTTAAGCAAGGTTCCACTATATTTTATATTAAGAATAATCTAAGATTATTTTATTAATGTAAGGTATATAATAGTAAAAATATTAAATTCATTTAAATAATTGTTTCTTATTATAAGCTACTTAATAAAGGAATCATTCCAAAACAGAGTTTCTTAACCAGAGATCTGAGACCTTCACCTGACTGGAAAAGAGGGGTCTATGGAACAAAAAAGGTCAAGAACCCCTGTTCTAAAATAATGATTTTTTTTCTTTTTTACATTAATACATTTTAATTTCAATTAATCAGGTCATATTGGATATTAAAACTTTGTCATATTGGATTTTAAAACTTTGTTGTAATTGTAAATTCATTATGATACTAGTAATTTATGCTTCATAACTTTCCTGATACTATAATAATTTCCCTTGTTAATTTTAATCTGATTTGAATAATACTATGCTGAGAACAATTAAGTTTATTTATGTTTTAATATTACGTACATTGTTAATTAAAAGTTAACAAATATTACTGAAAATTGTTTAATTGATTTATATAATTAGAACAAAAGAATGTTCATTGTTTGTTATGAGAATACTTATACTTGAAAAAAATAATAATAATTTTAACAATTTATTTTATCAGACTTAATATGTACAGTAATTAAATAAATTTTGATTTCAAAGGGTTAAATTCAGATATGCAATATTTTATGAAAAGTTAAATATTTTGATAAAATATTTGATAATGAAAGTGAATTTTATTCAGTTAACAAGCCTTATGAATATTAATTAATTAAAATTGAGGATAAAATCCATCAAAACAGTCAACTTTTATTCATTTTCATATTCTAGAATACATTCCATGATGACTATGATACCTTTCCTTTCAAGTTACTTGATTTCGAAAATTTAGAAATAAGGAAAGGTCAGGTTTAATGTTCTTATTTTCTGGTCTTTTCTTTATTCTGAATATTGAGAATTCAACCTGCATTCAGATTCCCTCCCATCAGTTTGTCATACTGAATTAAAGCAGTCAAATATTTTAGCAAAAACCAAACTTTAATCAGACTTGATAGTGTACGATAGACACTCAATCCTGTGTAGTTAACAGGATGCTTCTTATCCTTCCCTGACTACTTTCAAGCTCTTCCACTTCTCCTTTCTTCACTAACTTTACTGTTCTCCCACTTCTACTCAGACTCTCCTTCCAACCCACACCCCTCTCTCCCTGTTTTCCCTCTTTTTCCTCCTTTCTTTTATGACTCTGTCTACCCTTGTTCAGTTACTTTCTCCTCTTTTACAACCCTTTCTCTACCTTGGTTTATTAGTTTCCTCTGCCTGCTTCTTGCCTGTGATGGTGAGCTTTTTGCTGAGAGGTCTACTTTTGTGTGTCTTTGGCTCTATTGTGTATTTTTTCCTGCTGTTTTTTGTCATTTTAGTTAGTATTTGTGTTACTGCTTAGATTTTGAGTCATTTTTCCATTCTTAATAGGCTAGATTTTTCATTTTCACATGTTTCTCATTGTTAGGCTTAACTAGATCAGTTTCTGTTTTGGCTTTGCCAGGGAGAAACAGTTAGTTTCTTTGATTTAATCAATTTAATTTTACTCCTTTTCAACTTCCACTCGATCACCTTCTTTTTTTGGCTGGCTTTTGTATATTTTTAGTTTTTAGGGTGTTTTTCAGTTAGTTAGTCTTGTCTTGTCAAACTAAAGTTCTCTTTTTGTAGTTAGGTCTTCAGATGTTGTAAAGTACTGCTTTATTTTTCCGACTTTTCCAACGATTTTCGACATGACTGTGTGCCGGAAATAGCCGTTCCCTAACAGGTACTTTACGCGGATTCGCGTTAGTGTGCCAGGCCTGGACTTTTAACATGCACCGAAATTAAATAATGACAAAGTTTGTCAATAACAAATCAAATATTTAATAAATAATTCTAATAATAACTATTTACAAAATTTAGTAAAATCAAACAACAATTTATTCAATGAAAATCAATAAGAATCAACCCGACAAAACTCAAATCAATCTAGTTTCTAACTTAAATCGATTCCCCTTTGGAATTCGACAAAATTTCAAAGACTTAACTTATATACAATAATTCTTATGAATTAAAGATCCTAATCATCACCTCAATATACTAGTATGAGACCCGAAAGGCCCTGGGTCTAATTTATGAATTTTTATTAATAATGGTAAAATATCGACACATAATATTACTTCATTTTTGTGAAAAAATACTGTTTTAACGTATTCTGTTATCTGGGAAAAATCCAGATAACAGATGCTACTTCCTTTCACAGAAGAGAACATCCTCTGACTTTCCCTTATCTGGTTAAAAATCTCACTCAGATGGGAAATGGTTATCCCTCATTCATCCCCCTTTCGTCCGTTCTCATGAAAGAGTTACTGGCCGATGATTGGTCGAAAATCTTGAGATATAAGGGAATTTAGTCCGAATTCGAGGAGTTCTTCGACAGATCCGAAGCGTCAAAACTCCACACAGTTCTTCTCCAGATGACCAACACCCTTAAACGAGTCCCATAGACTAAGTCCCGAGTCTGAACTTAGTAAAGATATTTTTATATTTGTGCACGTATTGATCTCCCGTACGAAGAAGTAAATGAACTCTATCTACAAGGTGTCCCTTACCTACAGAGAGGAAGACGAACGACAACTGACCAGGTCGTATGGTTTATAATAATCTTGTGAGCTCTCTCTCTCGATCGCGCATCAGTATAGAATAAGTCTTAGACTATATCTCGTGTGGCTTAATTGTCTTATTGATATCCCTCGTTCGTTGTAATTGTTTTCGTTTTGTTTTGAATTATTAAATTTACTCTTGTTAAATTTACTTAAATGTCTCTTGAATTGATTCCGAATCAGATCTCATATGCGTGTTTGTCCGCGCAACGAGAAAATTGACAAACTGGTGTCGGGAACCTGACGAGCATCTGAACTTCGCCGTTCGGATCACTTTTGATATTGCTCTCCTATGAAATATTTAAGATCAGATCTAGTGATCTGCATCCTAGAGAACTAGTCCTACCGACTGGTGCCGATTAAGTGTTACATGGGTACTACCTACTCTGTAACCCCGGCTACTCTCACACTAGGAACCTATTTCCTCAACTCTCAAGACTTTCTCTATTCGTCGATCCACAAATCGAATAACTTCAAAATCGCCTTGGAACTATTTGATCCTATCAGACACCTCTCTCGTTCACTGCTACGAAGCTCGTTGCTAACTGGAGTTCACCTCATTCGTCTTCACTTGATGTTTGGACTTTATACTGTGAGGTGACGTCACAATTCTGAATGCGATCACTCCCCTCATTTACATACTTATTTGCTAACAATAAACTTTTCTATTTGTCTGGCAGCCTATTTTCCGACAATACTTGCTAACCTTTTACATTATTCTTTTTTACAATTTTTGGGATGTTTTATTCTTTTAAGGTTTAGCGAATTTAAGTTGTGCTTGTGGGGTCTTCTCCCCCCCCTTTTTCTCGGTGCGGACTTACTTTTTTCCGCTCGGGAACGCAAGTGTGCGTGAGTTTTTCTCTACAGCGCTTTTCTCTCGTTGGTGAGTTGGTTTCTCTTCTATTTTTAAGTTTTTAAGGTGAATGGTGAGGAAACCTTCGTCCTAACAAAACATAAGCCCCAAACAAAAATATAATAAAAAGCAAAATAAAAGTAAATAAAAATAATGTTCAGACTTGGTTCCTTACAGTGTTTAGCTTTCCCTATAATTTTGGTTTTTCTCAGTCAACTAGTTTTCGAGGTTTTTGGATTTTACTGCATTGCAGTATTTTTGGTTTTTCAGGTTTTCCTGAGTTGCTCTTCAGCCTTTTTGGCTGTAAGTTCATAGTTAGGCCTTACTAGGCCAATTTCAACTGCCTGGCCATTTTCATAGCTTTTTCGGTGTTAGTTAGTATTTTGGCATTTTTGGTTTCTGTTTTTTGTAGTTAGTTTTCCCTTTGTAATTCTTTCCCTTAGTAGGTGCTTTGTTCCCCTGTTAGTTTCGTATTTCTAGGACACCTTGTTTTTGAGTTTTTTGGTTATACTGTGTTTTGGTTTTCAGTTCTCCTGTTCTTTTCCTTGGTTTAAGTTATAAGTTATTAGTTTTAAGGTAGTTTAAGTAGTTTAACCCATTCACTACATTTATTTTGATCCGAATGCCACTCAGAAATCCACAAAAAATTTATTTTTTATATGAAATAATTATTTCCACTTAAACGCAAATCTAACATCCAAAAAAATTGCCGGGAAATAATTCCCGTGAAATAAAAACCCCTCCAAAAAGTGTTCTTACAAAAAACGTATATAAAAAAAATTAAAATACTTTAAAATAAATGCTTTTATTTGAAAAATGTAGTTGCAAGGATTATTATTCATTCATTTAACAAGGCGTGAAATTTCACATGTGCAGTCTACATTGTTTACAAACTGGTTGACCTTGAGAACAGCTGGTGTCAGTTATCCCAGGTAGTTCTCATGTATGCATCAAGGGAATATTGGTTTGAAGTAGGAGGGAAGCTAACTTACTGCATCTGTTCAAATATAACACAATATTTTCGATTTTTATGCTATTAAAATACAGGGAGACCGAAAAAAAGATATGAGGAAAAAGCTCTACTGAATAAAAAACAAAAAAAACCTGCTGATGTCATAGAAAACATCCAATAGTGTTTTAAAGAAGTTTACTGAAGTGAAAACGGTCAAATAGAAGTTTGGAACAATTTAATTAATTTGATAAAAAAAACTCCCATAAAAAAAACAATAGTGCAATTAATTACCTAATTAATAAATCGTCGTAAAATATTTTCGCGGCAAAAATAATACATGAAATTTGCAGAGATCATAGATAACAATGTATATATGCTAATCCATACATTTTTGGAAAAGTTATAAGTCAAGGCCTTTTTTTATGAGGCCCTTAAGGTCTATGCCTGAGATAACTCGGGATATGGACTGTGCAGCGTCACACACAGCCTGAGTTATCTCAGGTTAAGGGTCTTTCTAGATGGCGTGTCCATCTAGTTCTGGAAACACTGGGGCTGGGAGTCCATGCTCGGACGTCTCGTTGGTCCATAAAAAGCTTAGGGAGCTTTTGCACATTATTTTGGGAAACTGTCCAGAAGAATGCAGCTATGCTGTTCAGAAAGAGAACAGAACAAAAATTTGTGAAGCTGCAAATGATCTTTTCTTGCTAGCAGACAAGACTATCCAAGCATCGGTTCATCATCCCAACAATGATGTTCATATGTTGAATAGTTTAATTAGCGAAACAGTTTTTGAAATCACTAGATGATAGTGTCTGTCGTATTCAACAGGAGGTTTCCGAGGTCGGCTCTCTCATTGATAGTGAAGTCAACAAAATATTGGACACTCCAAAAAACACTATTCTGACTAGCTTACCAACCTCTTCCTACACTGGTGTTGCTGCTAGGGCTAACACAACAAACACCAAAATTATCCAGAAAACAGTCCAAAAACACACTGTCCAGTGCTGGCACACATGCAGCTCTTGTTTTTCCAAAAGAAAACAATAATATCACTCAGGACAAAATAAGACAAACACTCACTACGAACATAAAACCTAGTCAGTTAGGAATCTCAGTTAAAGCACTCAGGAAAATTAGGAATAACAGAGTTTGCATTCAGTTAAATACAAAGGCTGACAATGACAAAATGGTGGCTGCCATAAAACTCAGTAGAAACATTAACAGATCAATTAGAAATCAGATACTCGGCAGCCAAACAACCTAAGGTTATTCTGTTAAATGTCCCAGGCAACATTGTCACCAACGCCTTCATAAAGGAACTTTGCATCCAAAACACTGCAATAAATACTACACAACCATTCCAAGAATTTCAAGACTCTTCCTGTGTTCTAACCAAAATAAACTGCAACACGACAGACACTTCAAGATTACATGTTGTCCTTCAGGTAACTCCTAGTATCAGGAACAAGTTAATTTAACACCAGTATGTTAGTACAGTAATACCTCAACTTACGCTACCCCGACTTACGCGAACTCGGAGTTACGAGATTTTCAAATCTCGTCGATTTGTTTTTTGTTTGAGCGCCATGCAACTCTTGATTACTCACTCTTCCCACACTATTGTTCAGCATATATGTTCGGACGTGTTGCGCGGAATTGACACATAGCTACAATTTATTTTATGTTATTTATTTCTGTGTTTGTTATATCTACGGAGACTCGAGAGACTCTATGTGGTGATTTCTTGTAATCGTGAACGAATCAAATGACGAGATAGGATTAACGAGAACATTTATTAGCTTACATACATCTGACTTGGATTGTACACAAATCGCAAAATTATACCTCGACTTGTTCGAATTTGACTTATATGGTTATCGCTCGGTCCCACCTATCGCGTAAGTTCGGGGTATTACTGTATTCAGTGGGCAATGATAGCTATAGATGACTACATTCCTCTCACACACTGTTACAAATGCTGTTGTTATGGCCATCTACAAGGATTGTCCCAAATGTAATGCACAGTTGGCTCTAACTCAAAAAGTATTTATTGAAGACAATACAAGTGATTACAGGCCTTCAAAATAATCCCCTCCCTTATCAATGCACGCTTGCCAGTGGTGCAGAAGCACTTGGATTCCGTTCAGCGTCCCCTTCTTATTGAGCATCTGAATCTGTCAGGTCACTTCTCTTCAGAGCTCTTCCAGCATTGGAAAACACACCCCCCTGAAGGGGTTAGGTTAGGAAGAGATCAAAGTCAGGTGAGCTCAGATCATGACTATAAGCCAGGTGGCAGAGCTGTTCCCAGCTGTATTTTTTGAGAAGTTTGATGATCGTATGAAATACTCGTATGAAATTGGTTAAGGGCCACACTCAGTGGTATAGCCCTGAAACCAGAAATGGAAAGAAGGAATAAAATTTGTTATGAAGAACTTAGGATCATAGTTAATGAAACCATGGCCCAACACAATCTTACTCACTTGAACATCAGCACCCTTCCGACCTACTCCTGTACCACGGGAAAGTTGGATTGACCTAACATTAGGAAACAGTCATATTATCCTTAGAGTTGACCACTGTTACATTACTGACATAGATTCTGCCAGTGACCATAGGTATATCTTCACCCAACTGAACACTATAGTAAGACCCCGCTTAATGTGATTC
This sequence comes from Centruroides sculpturatus, assembly GCF_000671375.1. NCBI lineage: Eukaryota > Metazoa > Arthropoda > Arachnida > Scorpiones > Buthidae > Centruroides > Centruroides sculpturatus. The sequence continues at coordinate 217,863 of NW_019386171.1, read as the reverse complement.
CATATAACGCAGTTTGCTTGAAGCCTAAAAAATGCTCAAAATTTACGCTGATTCAAATTAACGCAGCATTTCATTGATTTGTGTATAATACAATTATCCCCAAACATGAACCAATCAGCAAAAGATGGCAATTCGTCATAGTGCTGTACTTCCCTTAAATCTATGTTTATTTTCTGCAATTTTGGAAAAAATATAACATTGTAGATTCCATAGGAAATATTGGCTTCACTTGGCAAGAATTAACTAATAAATGCATGAACAAAGTGGACCACTGAGCTAGAAAACAAGAAAAAAGTTGTTAGGAGATTAAGAAAGCAATTTAGGAATGAACAGGATCTGGACATTAAAGTCACACTTAGAGACCAGTACAAATACGAACACAACGTTACAAAATCCTTATAAATAAAACAAGGACTAACACTTGGAAGGTTTTTCTGTACCAACACTTGCGGTCACAATACCTGGTCTGAACTATACTACTTAGCTTGTAAGGAAAAATAGTTGATAGTGACACTAGTACCCCCTCCAAACCTGACAGGTACTAGTGTCACTATCAACCACGCCAAATCCCCTCCACTATCCAGTTCCCTGATGGTTGCTACATCAAAAACACGGAAGAAACTATTACTCACATTCTTGCCAGCTTTTACCCTTTGGATGACCCACAGCAGGCTGACTATTGTCATCCTGCTTTGGGTCATCCAAAGGGTAAAGCAGAGCAGATGAGCAGAGTTCTACACTCACTCCACTTAATACAGACAATGACCACAACTCCTAATTGAGGTTTCGAATGCCATCTGTTTGCTCACTGATAACAAAGCCCCCAGGTCTTGACGGCATAACCACTAGGATGATAAAACACATGTTTGAGGCCAATCCTACAGTGTTTGTAATTCTCTTCAATATCTGCTTGAACACTGGCTTTTTTCCTACTCAGTGGTAAAAGGCTAGTGTCAAATTGATTCCCAAACCCACCATCACTAACACTTACAAAAAATACAGGCCGATCTGCCTTTTCCCAACTCTGGAAAAAGTGTTAGACAGTCTAATGATTTTTTTTTCATTAGATCGTCATCATTTCCCCATTTCGGGGATCAGAGTCACCCTTGTCCCGCTATCAGCACCACAAGGGAAACGCTTACTTTATTAATTGAACTATTAAACAAAATATACTTATAACAAACAATTAAAATATATTACATTATAGGTACATAGGCTGCTTGCCTTTACAAGATTGCGACACTGTCGCAAAGGGAGCAGCTCGCTCCCCCATTCACGACATTATTGTTCGCGTGAAGGTTTTCACCTCCTGGACCAGATCCCTAGCCCGTATAATCATGTATAAATCCAAGCTTGAAATGTCTAAGGTTCCTTTGACTAGTGATAGTAACTGTATCCTTTCCATTTCGTACTTTGTACACTCATTAATTACATGGTCTAAACTGTGTTCTCCCTTTCCACATTCACATTGAGTGTCTTGCTGCTTTCCGATTCTTTTTAAATATTCTTTGGTATTACAATGGTTAGTCAAAAGTTGTGTGGTTATAAAGTCACTTGAGAGCCATCTTAAGTCATTCATTCTTTCTTCTATATTGGGAAGCAACCAGAAGGTGTGTCTCCCTTTCATGCTATAACTCCACTCTTCTTGCCATTCGTCTATTGATTCTTGCCGTAGTAATCTTTTAATATAAGATATTGGAATTTTATTGTAAGTGGTTTCTGTTAATGACGTGGCCTCTTTGGCCAGTGTGTCCGCTTTTTCATTTCCTGCAATTCCTATATGAGCCTTCACCCATCTTATTTTGATCTTTAAGCCATATTCTTCTATTAGTTTCTTGGCTTCCAAAGCCATCATATTCTTGTCATTGAACTGCTTAAGTGTGTGTATGGCAGCACTACTATCAGTGTTTATAATTATTGAGCCAGACAATCGGGTGGAGATAACCCATCTTATAGTTTGTAATATTGCAAACAGTTCTGCTTGATACACTGAGCATCTGTCGTCCAATCTGAATTGATCTTGGTAGATTTCCTCATTGTCTTTTATGACCAGGAAGGAGGCTCCTACCTGGCCCTCTACCTTAGATCCGTCAGTGTATATATCAATATCACTTCTATCCTCTTCTGTTGCTATATTTATTGCCATCCGATTATAAGGTCTTGGTAGCATCATTGCCGTTGCTTGCATTTCATATTCTGTTCCTTTATAAGTTTCATTCTTAATGTTTATAGAGTACCCTCTCCTGCACATATATGCCTTTGCCTTTTCACGTAGGATCATGTCTATTGGCGTTGTACCAGCTATCACCATCAACGCCTCGGTCGATGTCGTGCGGTACGCTCTTGTCATCCTTAGTAATGCCGTCCGTTGTGCGCTTCTTAACTTCCTTTTTATGCTGCCCTTTTCTGCAGCTTTATACCATGCTCCTGCGGCATATGTTACTTTAGGAATAAACGCACCTTTATAGATAATAGCGATGGCCTCTTTGCTGAGGCCCCAATTAGCCTTGGCAGCTCTGGCTAGTGCATTAAATAGGTTTGCACCTACAGTTCTTACATAGGTAGCATGCGGCATCCAGGTAAGCCGGTGATCTAGCACCACACCTAGGTACTTTATCTCTTTCTCTACCTTAATACTGTGTCCCTCCATTTTAATTGTAGGTGTTCGCTTATAAAGATCTGGAGTTCTTCCCCTTGTAAATACTATTGCTTTTGTTTTTCTAGGGTTAAAGTAGAGCTTAAGCTCTCTTCCCTTTTCTGATATTACTTTTAATACTGTATTGCCTTTATTTTCAATCTCTCGTCTAGAATTCGAGCCAAATATTATGATCGTATCGTCAGCATACGCTAGTTCAACTATGCCTTCTCCTTTATCAGCCTTTAAATAATTATCATATACTATATTCCAGAACAGGGGTCCTGAATTAGACCCCTGTGGGCATCCTCTATTTAGAACTTTCTGTATATTAGAGCCTCCAGCATGATAGATGATCTTTCTGTCACTTAAGTAATTAGTTACTATTTCATATATGTTCTTAGGACATTTTGCCCTTCTTAATGTTCTTAGGATAAGGGGCCACCATGCATGGTCAAAGGCCCCTTGAATATCCAGACTGATACTGCAACAATACTTATTTCGATCTAGTAAACTCTGTATGGCATCGATCACTTTACAAATAACATCCTCTGTTGATCTATCTGGGAGGAACCCATGCTGTTTTGGGCTGAGAAACTGTATATTTTCAAGATATGTTATCCTTTGACTGATGAGGAAGTCCAATACCTTCCCCATCGCTGGTAGTAAACTCAGCGGTCTATAGCTTTTTGCTTGGCTCTTTTCAACTTGCTCACCTTTAGGTATTATTACCAGTTTAGCTGTCTTCCAGATCTTTGGAAAGATGCCAAAACTAAGGCATAGATTGTAAACTTTACCAAGATAAGTAGGGTTGATATCCCAGATCTTGTGAATAATTTCTGCTGTCATTCTATCGTTTCCCGGTGCTTTTCCTGACTGCAGCCGATGAACAGCATTATTAATCTCTTCCATAGTGAACAATGGTTCAGTTGTCCCCACATATGGAGTGCTGATTTCCTATCTGATTAGTTTGTGTTCCATCAAGTCTTTAGCAGGATCATCATCTGGAAAAAACACTGTCATAAGTGCTTGTACTGTTTCATCATACCCCTCTGTGTATCCTTCATTTACGTTCAATGCTGTGAGATATTGTGGCAGTTTCAACTTTCCTGTACACGCCTTGTAAATATAGTTCCAGGGCTTTGATGAGCTCCTAGTACAAAACTCCCTCCATGATTTTATCTTTACTTCCTTTATCTTTTGCTTGTAGGATTTGCAGTGTTCTAGGTACTCTCCTTTCTTCCTACTTCTTCCCTGATTGTTCCTTGTTCTTTGATCTAATGATTAAGTCTAATGATTAATAGGATCACATGGAATCTATGCAAGCATAGAGCCCTGCATCAGAATCAGTTCAGCTTCTCTAAAAACAAAGGCACAGTAGATGCCATCCATCAGGCCATTAACTACATTCACCAGGCTAAACAAAACAATCAGCATACTGCAGTTATCACTATTGACTTTAGAGGTGCCTTCGATCACACCTGGTGGCCTTTTATCCTGCACACATTACATGCTCATCACTGCCCTCAAAATCTTTACAAACTTCTTCAGTCCTATCTTAGCAACAGGAGTGCAGATGTTTATACAACACAAAATAACAGTCATACCCATTACTTGAGGCTGCCCTCAGGGATCCAGGTCTGGTCCTGGTCTCTGAGGGCAGCCTCAAGAGACCAGGACCAGAATTAAGCTCATATAAATAGCTTGCATATGTTGCATATGTAAGTGACATATGTTGCATATGTAAGTGACATATGTTGCATATGTCACTTACAGGACATATGCAACATTCTCAATAACATTCACCAGTGGAGTATTAAGCATAGGCAACCGATTAACACAGACAAATGTGAAAGCATGATAGTTTGTAGGAACATGCCACTCATCAGGAAGCTTACCCTTCAAATAGGTGCTCACAGAATAAAGCAAACAATGAAAATTAAATATTTAAGTGTTATTCTTGATGAGAGACTTAACTTCACACTCCACATCAAATACATCACGGACAAAGCTAAAAAGACGGCCAACACCCTCATTAGTATTGCTAGAAACACATGGAGTCTTGATCCTAATGCTACTAAGCTTATTTACAGGGGTACAATTCAGCCAGCACTCCTCTATGCCATACAGGTCTGGGGCCATGTGGCTGCCAAAGTCCATAACTGTAAAAAACTGTTATCTGTTCAAAGGATTGCAGCTCTCCACATTTGTAAGGCTTATAGGACTGTACCCACTAGTGCCTTTTTGGTAATGTCAGGAGTGACCCCTATCGACTTAGAAATTAAACACATTATTTGGCAGGAAAATCTCGTTGTCTTACCCTGGTGAGAATATAGCAACTCAGATGTCGACAAAATGATTAGCATAAGTAAGATTCCCCCCAGTTTGACCTTGATCAATGATATCAAAAATTCAGCATCAACAAAATACCCCCCCAACTTACAATTACCATCCCTCCCATCAGCTTGCCCCTGATGTTTACTTCAAAGATCCAGATGATCATCCCATGTTTAGGATTTACACTGATGGTTCCAAGATGAATGACAATATGGGTGCCATTTTTGTAGTTTACTCCGACTTAGGCCACAAGCTTCACAACACTTGCTTCAATAGCACAGGCGGAAACTTTAGCTATTTATATGAGCTTAATTCACAGTGTAGGAAGAACAAAAGACATTACTTACACTATCACATTTATTCTGATAGTAGGGTAGTTTTACACAGGTAGCAGATAAGCCACTTAAAACTCATCCATCTCATACACCACATTCTCAGACACTTAGAAAACAACATTAGAATAGATTTCCAGTGGGTCCCAGGTCATGCGGGGTTATCAGCAATGAGACCACTGACAGTCTTGCCAAACAAGCTGCAAAGTCTTCAGTCACTAGTACTTTCAGTTACATTCCTACCTCGTACATCAACAATCACGTCAAGAAGCAAATCATTCTCTGGCAAGACAGTTGGGACCATGACACCACTGGTAGGCTCATCTACACTTTCTTCCCCCAAGGTTGACACTGTTGCAATTCTTCATCGCTTTTACCCTAGTTACACCCTCACTCAGCTACTTACAGAACGTGGCAACTTTAAGCAATACTTGCATAGATTTAATCTTGGGGACAATCCACAATGTGATTGTGGTATTCAGGAGGACCAAACACCACTTCACTTAGATTTTTGCTGCAATAGGTACAATCACATTAGGAATAATTTATTGAAAGCTGCTATTATTGAAGGTACAACTGGCCTTGAAACCCATATTAACTCATTCACACACGTACAATGTTCCATCATCTACTTGCATTCATATCCCTTAGTGGGGCTCTTGAGAGCACTCACTCTGGGGGCACGGATGGCAATTAGCTTTCCCTTGCTTTGTTTCAACTGTCGGTATATAGTTGCCTTTCAACATTGTATTTTAATTCTTATTTTCTGTCTTCTTTTTCAATCTATTTCCAGTTAGGTTATGATAGGTTAGGTTAAATTAGATTAGTGTTTGTTAGCTTTAGTCGTCTGGTTAGGTTCATCCTATGTTATGGTAGGTTAGTTTAGTTAGTGAGTAAGTTAGCTTTAAAAAGATAAATAAATAAATAATTAAAAAATAATAATAATAACAATAAAAATTTTTATCTTGCTCGTTTGTCTTTGTAGGTCCGTTCATTTTATCTAGTTTGTCATTGTGTTCGTTTGCTTTTCATGCCGTCTGTCTAGCTGTTAAGTAGTGCAGTAGAATGTTGATTATCCGAATGCTGATCAACCGAAGCGTTGATTAACCGAAAGCATTCCAGTTGGACTGTGTCATNCCAAAAAAATTGCCGGGAAATAATTCCCGTGAAATAAAAACCCCTCCAAAAAGTGTTCTTACAAAAAACGTATATAAAAAAAATTAAAATACTTTAAAATAAATGCTTTTATTTGAAAAATGTAGTTGCAAGGATTATTATTCATTCATTTAACAAGGCGTGAAATTTCACATGTGCAGTCTACATTGTTTACAAACTGGTTGACCTTGAGAACAGCTGGTGTCAGTTATCCCAGGTAGTTCTCATGTATGCATCAAGGGAATATTGGTTTGAAGTAGGAGGGAAGCTAACTTACTGCATCTGTTCAAATATAACACAATATTTTCGATTTTTATGCTATTAAAATACAGGGAGACCGAAAAAAAGATATGAGGAAAAAGCTCTACTGAATAAAAAACAAAAAAAACCTGCTGATGTCATAGAAAACATCCAATAGTGTTTTAAAGAAGTTTACTGAAGTGAAAACGGTCAAATAGAAGTTTGGAACAATTTAATTAATTTGATAAAAAAAACTCCCATAAAAAAAACAATAGTGCAATTAATTACCTAATTAATAAATCGTCGTAAAATATTTTCGCGGCAAAAATAATACATGAAATTTGCAGAGATCATAGATAACAATGTATATATGCTAATCCATACATTTTTGGAAAAGTTATAAGTCAAGGCCTTTTTTTATGAGGCCCTTAAGGTCTATGCCTGAGATAACTCGGGATATGGACTGTGCAGCGTCACACACAGCCTGAGTTATCTCAGGTTAAGGGTCTTTCTAGATGGCGTGTCCATCTAGTTCTGGAAACACTGGGGCTGGGAGTCCATGCTCGGACGTCTCGTTGGTCCATAAAAAGCTTAGGGAGCTTTTGCACATTATTTTGGGAAACTGTCCAGAAGAATGCAGCTATGCTGTTCAGAAAGAGAACAGAACAAAAATTTGTGAAGCTGCAAATGATCTTTTCTTGCTAGCAGACAAGACTATCCAAGCATCGGTTCATCATCCCAACAATGATGTTCATATGTTGAATAGTTTAATTAGCGAAACAGTTTTTGAAATCACTAGATGATAGTGTCTGTCGTATTCAACAGGAGGTTTCCGAGGTCGGCTCTCTCATTGATAGTGAAGTCAACAAAATATTGGACACTCCAAAAAACACTATTCTGACTAGCTTACCAACCTCTTCCTACACTGGTGTTGCTGCTAGGGCTAACACAACAAACACCAAAATTATCCAGAAAACAGTCCAAAAACACACTGTCCAGTGCTGGCACACATGCAGCTCTTGTTTTTCCAAAAGAAAACAATAATATCACTCAGGACAAAATAAGACAAACACTCACTACGAACATAAAACCTAGTCAGTTAGGAATCTCAGTTAAAGCACTCAGGAAAATTAGGAATAACAGAGTTTGCATTCAGTTAAATACAAAGGCTGACAATGACAAAATGGTGGCTGCCATAAAACTCAGTAGAAACATTAACAGATCAATTAGAAATCAGATACTCGGCAGCCAAACAACCTAAGGTTATTCTGTTAAATGTCCCAGGCAACATTGTCACCAACGCCTTCATAAAGGAACTTTGCATCCAAAACACTGCAATAAATACTACACAACCATTCCAAGAATTTCAAGACTCTTCCTGTGTTCTAACCAAAATAAACTGCAACACGACAGACACTTCAAGATTACATGTTGTCCTTCAGGTAACTCCTAGTATCAGGAACAAGTTAATTTAACACCAGTATGTTAGTACAGTAATACCTCAACTTACGCTACCCCGACTTACGCGAACTCGGAGTTACGAGATTTTCAAATCTCGTCGATTTGTTTTTTGTTTGAGCGCCATGCAACTCTTGATTACTCACTCTTCCCACACTATTGTTCAGCATATATGTTCGGACGTGTTGCGCGGAATTGACACATAGCTACAATTTATTTTATGTTATTTATTTCTGTGTTTGTTATATCTACGGAGACTCGAGAGACTCTATGTGGTGATTTCTTGTAATCGTGAACGAATCAAATGACGAGATAGGATTAACGAGAACATTTATTAGCTTACATACATCTGACTTGGATTGTACACAAATCGCAAAATTATACCTCGACTTGTTCGAATTTGACTTATATGGTTATCGCTCGGTCCCACCTATCGCGTAAGTTCGGGGTATTACTGTATTCAGTGGGCAATGATAGCTATAGATGACTACATTCCTCTCACACACTGTTACAAATGCTGTTGTTATGGCCATCTACAAGGATTGTCCCAAATGTAATGCACAGTTGGCTCTAACTCAAAAAGTATTTATTGAAGACAATACAAGTGATTACAGGCCTTCAAAATAATCCCCTCCCTTATCAATGCATGCTTGCCAGTGGTGCAGAAGCACTTGGATTCCGTTCAGCGTCCCCTTCTTATTGAGCATCTGAATCTGTCAGGTCACTTCTCTTCAGAGCTCTTCCAGCATTGGAAAACACACCCCCCTGAAGGGGTTAGGTTAGGAAGAGATCAAAGTCAGGTGAGCTCAGATCATGACTATAAGCCAGGTGGCAGAGCTGTTCCCAGCTGTATTTTTTGAGAAGTTTGATGATCGTATGAAATACTCGTATGAAATTGGTTAAGGGCCACACTCAGTGGTATAGCCCTGAAACCAGAAATGGAAAGAAGGAATAAAATTTGTTATGAAGAACTTAGGATCATAGTTAATGAAACCATGGCCCAACACAATCTTACTCACTTGAACATCAGCACCCTTCCGACCTACTCCTGTACCACGGGAAAGTTGGATTGACCTAACATTAGGAAACAGTCATATTATCCTTAGAGTTGACCACTGTTACATTACTGACATAGATTCTGCCAGTGACCATAGGTATATCTTCACCCAACTGAACACTATAGTAAGACCCCGCTTAATGTGATTCCATATAACGCAGTTTGCTTGAAGCCTAAAAAATGCTCAAAATTTACGCTGATTCAAATTAACGCAGCATTTCATTGATTTGTGTATAATACAATTATCCCCAAACATGAACCAATCAGCAAAAGATGGCAATTCGTCATAGTGCTGTACTTCCCTTAAATCTATGTTTATTTTCTGCAATTTTGGAAAAAATATAACATTGTAGATTCCATAGGAAATATTGGCTTCACTTGGCAAGAATTAACTAATAAATGCATGAACAAAGTGGACCACTGAGCTAGAAAACAAGAAAAAAGTTGTTAGGAGATTAAGAAAGCAATTTAGGAATGAACAGGATCTGGACATTAAAGTCACACTTAGAGACCAGTACAAATACGAACACAACGTTACAAAATCCTTATAAATAAAACAAGGACTAACACTTGGAAGGTTTTTCTGTACCAACACTTGCGGTCACAATACCTGGTCTGAACTATACTACTTAGCTTGTAAGGAAAAATAGTTGATAGTGACACTAGTACCCCCTCCAAACCTGACAGGTACTAGTGTCACTATCAACCACGCCAAATCCCCTCCACTATCCAGTTCCCTGATGGTTGCTACATCAAAAACACGGAAGAAACTATTACTCACATTCTTGCCAGCTTTTACCCTTTGGATGACCCACAGCAGGCTGACTATTGTCATCCTGCTTTGGGTCATCCAAAGGGTAAAGCAGAGCAGATGAGCAGAGTTCTACACTCACTCCACTTAATACAGACAATGACCACAACTCCTAATTGAGGTTTCGAATGCCATCTGTTTGCTCACTGATAACAAAGCCCCCAGGTCTTGACGGCATAACCACTAGGATGATAAAACACATGTTTGAGGCCAATCCTACAGTGTTTGTAATTCTCTTCAATATCTGCTTGAACACTGGCTTTTTTCCTACTCAGTGGTAAAAGGCTAGTGTCAAATTGATTCCCAAACCCACCATCACTAACACTTACAAAAAATACAGGCCGATCTGCCTTTTCCCAACTCTGGAAAAAGTGTTAGACAGTCTAATGATTTTTTTTTCATTAGATCGTCATCATTTCCCCATTTTGGGGATCAGNTGTCTTTGTAGGTCCGTTCATTTTATCTAGTTTGTCATTGTGTTCGTTTGCTTTTCATGCCGTCTGTCTAGCTGTTAAGTAGTGCAGTAGAATGTTGATTATCCGAATGCTGATCAACCGAAGCGTTGATTAACCGAAAGCATTCCAGTTGGACTGTGTCATGCTGAATCAAACATTTTTGATACTAGATTAACTTCTAAAGTATAATTTTTTTGTTTTTATATTTTTCAATATATTTATTGTTTGTACAAAATAAAGAAATAATTTTTAACAATACAAAAGCCATGACGATGATTATTATAAAAATTTTTGTTAGGCTTAACATCGACAAAAATTCAACACGAAGTGACACGCAACGGAGAAAAATTTCAACATGCGATAGGTTAATATATTTTTTCGTACATAATCGGTTATCCGAAACATCGATTTTTT
>NW_019386171.1:194183-201607 GCF_000671375.1 Centruroides sculpturatus | reverse complement strand
GGGTGCTATTGCTGCCAGAGTCTCGTTTGGTGAAGATTACTCTGCACCACAATTATTGGCACTGAGAACGAGATCAGCTTGGAATAACTTTAATCACAATAAATGTTTTCGGCCATTTACACGCCTGTAAACTGATCGGAAATAAAGATCGCAAGACTCAAAATACATGCATACAATGTAATTTACTATGTGGAGAACATTCATTTTATCTGCAATATAGACTGTAACGAATTGTGCAACAAATGAACTTGCCAAGACAGACTATAAAAAATTTATTTTTCTATATAATATTCTTAATCGCAAAAAAGCCAACTGGAAATTTTGCTCAGAACTAACTGAAGTGCCACTTGTAATCGTCCAATGCGCCACGTTTGGCGCATGCGCCACGTTTTGGCCACCCCTGTTCTAAAGTATAAATTTTTTTATTTTTATATTTTTCAATATATTTATTTTGTTTGTACAAAATAAAGAAATAATTTTTAACAATACAAAAGCCATGATGATTATTATAAAAATTTTTGTTAGGCTTAACATTGATGAAAATTCGACGCGAAGCAACACGCAACGGAGAAAAATTTCATCATGGGATATATTACTATACTGTTATTGGGATATATTAATATACTGTTATTGGGATATACTAATATACTATGTTAATAATGTATTTTTTCATACATAATCAGTTATCCGAAAAATCGATTTTCTGAACAACCCCAGTCCTCAATTGATTCAGATAATCAATGCTCTACTATATTAAGATTTGTGATCACGTTCAGTTTTATTAGTATTAAGTAGATATAAGTCTTCCTACTAACAGCCACTTGGCACTAACTTCTATACTTAGCTATTCATGGCGGCACTCAGTTATTGGTGTTTGCTACACTCAGGTTTTCTTTTAGACCCTTTGGGGGACTTGGCCTTGCAGCCTAAAAACTGCACGCCAACATCAAACATAGAGTACTGTAGCTATATGTACGCTGTTCAGAGGAATCCTACCTTTCTCTACTGTCTATCTCCTCTCCCTCCTTCTTCCCCTTCCCTTTCTCTTACCCACTTTTCTGCCAGCTAAACACTTTGTGTACTGCCAATGTCTTTCTTGTATGTATGTATAGTACCTTGGTTTATTGCTTTCACAACTTCTTGTAAAGAGATTAGATATGAATTGACAAATCTGCAGTCAGGGAAAGAGTAGGTTCGATATCACTATGTTGGGATTATGAGAAAAGTGAACTGTGTTCAGGAATCCTGGAAAGGAATGATAATTATTTTTCATTCTTTTAATATAATTTAATACATTCTGCAATCTCCATGATAGGCCAATAATGATGTGCAAAATATGTGTTAAAAGTTACCTTTGAATTACATAGATTTTCACATATAAAAATGTTGCTTAAACTTTTATTGAAAATTGATTACAACAACAAAAACAAAAAATATTTTTGAATCTCATAGAAAATTTAAAGAAGAAATGAAAATTACCTTCAAATTTCCAAGAATAATATAACAAAAAATTATCAATGTAAATTTTTATAGTAAGATTTAAAAAACACAAAGATGGTCAATACTTCAATCATTCAATCTTGTACTTATTTTACTAATGAAAAATCCTGCTGCTGAGAATGCTGTTGATGTGGGTGGAATTGTCTTTAATGCATTCAAGAGTAGAGAGTTGTTCTGGGTTTCTCACCCATTGCCACAAATATTTCTAGTTCCTTTTCAAGATGATTTGCAATATTTCTTTTGCTATCTACTAGTCAAGATAGAATTAGTAGGTACTTCAAAAAGATGATCTAATATCTGCTTTGCTGCTGAAATTAACATAGACTTAGTTGATAAGTCTGGCAAATTTCTGTCATTTGCAAAAGTTGCAACATTTTCATAATTTTTTCCAGTATTGAGATACAGCATGAGGCCAGTCAGTTTCTCATTTCTTCTCCCTGTTATGCATCAAATAAACAACTCCTTTAGTCTTTGTGAATAATGTATGTTTAGTTGATTTAAATCATTTAAAATGAAAGAAAAAATCTTCTGATGAAAGTAAAGTCAATCTTTTGGTGCCAGCTTTAAATTTCTGGAAGAAAAGAATTAGCCCAGAACATGTTTGAAGTTCTGCTATGGGCCAATTCTTTTCTTCAGAAATTCTAAATTTAAATTATTATAATTATTAAAATTAGCTCAAAATGATGGCCTAACCACCTACCTCTAGACAAATTAATTTGTATCTAATAATTTAATTAGTCTTATTATAACTTGATAATTCAGCAGTTCATTTGGCTTTAATTAATAATTAGGTTTATGCAGTTGCTGTTTATATACTTGCACAATTTACACTACTTGGAGTAATGCAGTTACTATAGTTACTGAGCATGGTGACAAATTAAGACAGCATCAGTGCAATTATGCAAGATATTGCAGGTTCTGACAAGTAAAGAATTTTCAGAGTCCCGCAATATTAATATTAATGATTGACAATTGTCATAACAAGCAAAAATTAAAAAACAAAAATAATAAACAAGCTTTAAAGTTAATAAATACAAATGTATTCTGACAATTTGAATTAATTTCCCCTTTCTATTAGCAAAATTTCCCCGACTTAACACAAAATAAGGAAAAACTAAATTTTTAAGGAATTTGTGGGCTTTCCCAGAAATTTAAATGTTTTTTAAACAGCTGAGATACTTGGATCCCAGGTAGAGAAACCTTAGTGAAATCATCATGGAATGTATTCCAGAACAAGAAAGTGAATAAAAAGACTATTTTGATGAACTTTGTCTTCAATATTAATTAATTAACATGAAATTTTAAAATCATTAACATAGACAAGACAAATTCAATTGAAATCAGATATTCCCAAAAAACACTCCATAATATTGACTAGCATATTCATTTCATAATAATCATAAGAATTGTTAACTGAATAAAATGAATGTAATAAATTTCAAATGAATAAATGTTTTTTATTTGGATAATTAATTCTTAATCATTTTGTATAAGCACAATATGGTCTTTCTACATTCATTTAAATAAATTTTGACTAGAGAGATTCAAATATCAATTAACTTTAATTGCTACTAAATTTTGAGTATGTTTTATAGTAATATTTTTGTTTGCCAAGTTTTATTTCACATTTTTTTTATTTAAAAATATGATTTGTTTTTCCAGAGTTTACCTACTTATCATTTCATTTAAGGATATTAAAAAAATGCAATTTATATATAGTAAAGAAATTTAATTAAAAATTTTTTATATAAATTTTATACATATTTAAAATTTTAGATGAATTGCCATATTTGAAAGTTCCATTGCACACTGTGATTAAATTAACTCCGGTTGCCTATGGTTGTGAAAAAGAAGAATTTAAGCTTCCAGTAGATGCAGTTGATACACACAGAGATAGACCAGAGGTTTGTAGCTAATATTTATTGTAAAATATAAAAATAATTTATTGTAATTTACATCCTATAACTAGCATTACAAACTAAATATTTTATGAACAGTTTTCTTTTTCTAATTCTTTTCTTAAATAAAATTTTTATTATTCTTATGAAAAATGCAATTTTATTATTTAACAATATTGTCTTTCACACTAAAAACATAAGTAGAAGAGGTTTCATTCAAATTTAATTGTTTTTAATGGCAATATCTTGCCAATTCTCTATCACATATAAAACTAGTTTTTTAGATTTCAATTTAGAAACTATTTGCACAATATAAACTTGAATTTTATTGTGGAAATATAAGAAAATATTAATTCATAAATTGATTTTTCTGCTTAATTATGTTTGAATAAGACCTGATTTTATATAAATGTATTTCCAAAAGTATTGGAAATTAAATTTATGAAACAGTTTTAGAAAGTTTAATAAATTATTTTTATATAGATTATTAACATATTAATATAACCTATTAAATTACATTAAATCATTTATGCTTAAAATTCCGAGTTTTTATTGTTTAAAAATAAAATAATAGAAAATAATGAATTTAATGAGTGATATATAGTTTTTTAATGTTCTGATTTATTTTAAAACTCATTGAATTTTTTCATAGTTTTGAGTACAAAATTAATGTCAAAACAGAAACAAAAAAACTATAAATCATTTCAATTAAAAATCATTAAAGCTTGTGTAAAATTAAAATGTAACTTTATTAAATTCAACAGCCACATAAGTAATAAAATAATCATTTTTTACATCTGCAAAAAGTTGTATTGAAATTAATTTTCATTCTGTTGATATTTTATTTATTTGGGAGGCAACATAATTGACTTTTAGAATTTTTTTTTTTTTTATAAGAAAGATTAGATACATTAGATTTATTGGATACATTAATGAAATTTTGTTTCATTAATGTAAACAGATTTATATGGTTAATAAAAAATCAAGAATTGCAGGAACAAATTCAAATAAATAAACATTCTTATGTTTATTTATTTGAATTTGTTCCTGCATATGTGTGAAAAGAACATACATAGTGATGGAAATAAAAATTTCTGAAATTTTTAAAATTTTCATTTTATCCATAAACAGAAACAAATAAGTTATCAAAATACAGAATTTGTAATAGCATCATAAACATTTTTTGTGTGCATACAATTAATTTAATAATGTTATTGATATTGATTTGTCACAAAATCTTATCTTGAAGATATACAATATAACCAAAATTTAGTTTAATAGCCAGTAATACAATTAAATTACTGAACTATATTCAGATTAGATTTTAAGCTAATTTTTTTATAATCAAATTGCAGCTCTTGGTCTAAAAAGTAGCAGACGATTCCATCATCTTTTATTAACAGTTATAAATTAATTTTGAACTTATTTTGAACTTCTAATTATTTATATTAGAATTAGAAAATTCTAGAATAAAATATTGACCTGATGCAGGACTTGAATTCATAGCTATTGCTTACCATGTATAACTTCTTGTTACCAAGTAGTTATAGATAATAAACTGATTTCTATCCAATTTCCTCTTCCAGATATACATTTGGATTACATAACCATACAGATAAATTGTGAATATTTATCAAAAAAATCCTACCTGAAAACAATTTGGCAACTTAGAATATATGATTGGCTGTTAAATTGAACTTTCATTATATAATGTATTAATATTTGTACATCATGCTAGAATAAGCATAAAAGCTAACTGAGAACTTTAGAGGTTTGGAGCCTTAATGTCCCCAATCAGTACAGTGGCAATTATCCTACACAGCTCAAAAAATATATATATTTGAAAGCAGATTTGACAGAGATTTTAAATAGTATCTGAATGACAAACAAAAGTTGTAGATTCAAATTCCGTTCTGTATTGATCTTTCAGAATTTTCTAACTTGTTTAATTAAATTCAGAATATTAGGAAAACTTCATTTTAATTGTTTTTATGTTCATTAAATAATTCAGTAATATAATGCTAACAATAGTTGTATGTAGTCAAATTATGTTTTTATGAAATCAATAAGTAGTTGAACTGTTAATAAGCAAATAATGTCCAAAGTGTAATTTTCAGTGTATAAAATATATTTGTCCACCTCAAAGAAGGTAAGCAAAATTCCATGTATAAAAAATATGCATATTTTCATGAGGAATCAATTCTTTATTCTCTGGTAATATAAGAAATTTTGATTCTCCCAAGCAATACCACATTGAATTGATAATGTCTAGACAAAAATAATGAATATTTCCATAATAGCTTGGCTAATTATGCACAGCCAACCATTTTATATATTCCTTTTCATTATTATATAAAACCAATATAAACCGTTGACATTTTGCTGACAGCTCATTATATTCATCATTACAGTAGAGCATCATTTATCTGAAAGCCAATCAACCGAAATGTCAGTTAACCAAAAGCATTCCAGTCAGACTGTGTCATGCTGAATTGAACGTTATTGATACTAGATTAACTTCCAAATTATAATTTTTTTGTTTCTATATTTTTCAATAAATTTATTTTATTTGTACAAAATAAATAAATAATTTTTAATGATACAATAGCCATGATTATTATTTTAAAAAATTTACATTAGGCTTAACATCAATGAAAATTCAACACGAAGCAACACGCAATGGGGAAAAATTTCAACATGGATAGGTTAATATATTTTTTGTACATAATCGGTTATCCAAAAAAAAAGTTATCCAAACAACCCCATCCCCAATTGATTCAGATAAACGATGCTGTACTGTATTATTATATTGTGTTTTTTTTTTTGTTTTGCTGTTTCCATGTCTTTCATTCAAATGGAATAAAAAACATAGAATTCTTTTACTTTCACTTTTGTATGGGAACTTTTTTTTGTCCATACCATAATTATTTCTAATTAATCATCAACATTAACTGTTGTTAAATTATACTTTATTTAATAATAATTTATCAATGCTACTTTCAATAAAATATCTTCTGTTTCACTATCTCCAATTGCAAATCTGACATTTCTATCAGCCAATGACACATAATATGAATGATCTAACATTAATTAGAAAGCAGGATAAGTATTCTGGTTAATTAGAAAGCAGGATAGGTATTCTATATTCGTAATTATTCTGGTTTCAAATTTTTAATCTCTACTTCTAGAACTACCATAATTTATAATTCTGTTTAGATTGCAACATTCATCCTACTTTATACCTATTTATCAATTTAATGTTAAAAAGATAATTATTATTCTTAAGAAACTTTCATAAATAATTAAAAAAGTAATAAATGGTTTTATTATTGTTATATTAACATTTTATTTATTATTGGATATAATTTACATTTTAAAAATAGAGAAAAACCTATAAATAGTGTAAGTTAATTCAGTTTTTCTTTTTATTTTAAGATAAATTTAATAGAAACTTGATTTATAGATTTTGTAAAAACATTTCATGCTCACATTTTAGTGATTTCTTCAGATATTAGATTGTTATAGTATCTGAATTTATTATGATGTGATAGTTTAAAAATTAGTAAATTACATGGTCATTATATTAATCAAATACTAGCTTACCCGTCGCGCATTGCTGCGATCTCAGAAGAAACGAAATTCAAGCAAACTCGTTATGATAAAATTAAATTTACATTTTATCATTTTTATTGAAACTTATTATTATTATTATGTTGGATTTTGTGAGTTATACTCGGTTCACTCCGGTGGCTGTGTACTATGCCGGACCAAAGTCAAGGCATAGCAACCAAAACAAAACTAAAATTAAATAAGTGTGTCAGTGTGTGTGTCTGTATTCAGAAATTTCCTAACAATGTGGCATGTATTCAATATAGTGGCCTTCTGTAGTGTGATGTATGTATTTCTACTCAATTGTAATGTTCCCAGGCTTTTGTGTAGTGTGTGTGGTATCACACCTGTACAGGAGAGAACGACAGGTACAATAAGCACCCTATCCATCCTCCACAGATGCCTTATTTCCTGGGC
>NW_019386171.1:127835-193889 GCF_000671375.1 Centruroides sculpturatus | reverse complement strand
AGTATCATTAATGGTAGTTGTTGTATGTGTACTATTATCAATGCTTGTTGCTGGATTATCCTGACAGGTTATGTGATCATTAATAATGTTAAATGTTTCTGTCTGTTGATGTATTTGATCAGCAACCTGTTGTTTGATAAGTTCAAGTGTTGTTTGTGGGATAAGGTTGTTGTGTATAATTGTTCTTTTTTGATCAACAACCCTTTGTTCGGTGACAGTGAGGTGAGGATATTGTTGTGTGAATCTATGGTGTAGTTGTTGTCTGTATGCTGTCATGTTTGTTTCGAGTCTTGTGATGGTGTAGTAAGTACGGATGATAAACTCGTTCATTTCTGTTGTCCATTTCATCCTTTGGCATGGTTTTCCAGCCTTTGTGATCTGTGGATGCATTGCCACAGAAACACCAAGGCTAGGTTGATTCCTCACATCTGTTGAGGGCATTGCAATAGCCATGCTTGGGCCGATGCTGCTTTCGCCACTGGTAACCAAGGGAGACTGTGGCCTATTTTTCGAACGTGAGCCTCTGCCTAACCCACGAACGTGGACCTTGTTAACCCAGACGACGTCCGAGCTGGTATCATACTTAGATCTGGTTACTACCATGATAATTATCTCCACATAATGTGAGTGTGTGGTCACTCTTAGCTTCATTTCTCCCCATAGACCTTACTGGCATGGGTATCCCTATCAGGAGCTTGTGCTCTAGCCTGCATTGCCCTATGGTTCAGTAAAATTACTGGGCTCTCCCACCACGACCAGATGGTGACCACGGGAGAGTTGTTATTATTATTATTATTATTATTATTCATTATTCATTTTCATCGGGAAAACATTTCAAAGTGTCATTTCAATTCTATTTATTTATTGGAGTGCTTGTGGATACAAGATATTTTTTGTTTTTCCATCTGGTGCGTACACGAATAAATCAGAAGGTTTTCCAATGCGTGAGCTGGCTACATACAGTTGTACAAACGAGAAGCACGGATTCTTTAAATTTAGCCCACATACTCAGAGATTGTTAGAAGTGCGATATTCCCCATTTTTATATATATTTTTTAATCCTTTATCATTTTGATTATTTAATTGCTCCTTCCTCTCTTCCTTGGCATGTTGTGAAATTTTTGATAGTTGGATAATAAACCGTTTTATTGTAATTTCTCTTTTTAAATTATTTTGAGTTGATATTAAAATTTGGAAAAGGGGATCCCTAGATCGGTAAAATAGGCGAATTTCCTTCTACAACTTCGGTTGTTGTTCGGGATACAGTTAAGGTTTTAACAAAGTTTGAGCGAATACATAAAGTGATTAAACAAAAATTATTACAAATATTGTAAATAACAAATGCATATATAGAGATATTTTTTGGAGGGGGTAAATGGTCTTTACAATTTGAAATCGATCGAACACACAGTAAAATGCTCATATACACGCGCGTCATCTATCTTAGGATAAATGTACTATGCCAGAAACCTTCGTGGGAGTGTATTAAAAAAGTTTCCAAAGTTTCATGGCAATTGTACTATGCCAGAAACCTTTGCGGGAGTATATTAAACAACTTCCCAAAGTTTCATGGCAATCGGATAAATGGTATGGTAATGCATGAAGGACAGACACACAGACATACATTCATTTTTATATATATTAAATATAAGTTTAAAACGAGGTACAAAAGGCAGAGATCTAAACAGAGCAGTAGAATAAAAACTAACATAAATGTTTGAAGAACTCTTACTAATCTTTTAACAATATTAAAAACATTTTAAAAAATAAACAATACTAATTTGAAAGCATCAATTTCATCAATATCTTTAATAACAGATAATTCTTGATTCATGAGACCTGGGACTATGGAAATTGAAGAGATTCTCAATTACTGGTGGGCATGTCAATTTCAAAATAACTATGGCTTAATGACTAGAATCAGTGAAAGTGTGGTTAATAAGCCAAATAATGTCTTTGTTGATTTATTCTTGATTAAATAGTAAATTTTATTGGCTCACTAATCAGTCAAAACTGAATTAGCATGAAATGTTACTGATTTGTATTCATTGTGCATATCAAACAAAACAGTTGTATATCTGATTTAAAAAAAGAGAGAGAGAGACTTAACTTTGTAATCAATTAAATACATTATAATTATTTGTTTTATATGTGTGTAAAGAGTTAATTTTACTGTTTTAAATTTGTTTTAATGTTTTATTTCCCTATATCAGGGCTTCTTAAACTATGGGTCATGACCCCATTTGGGGTCACTTGGCGAAATCTTGGAGTCGTGCGATTTTAATGCAAAATATTGAGAATAATTTGTGAGAGTTTGAAAATGGCATGCTTTGTGTCATAGGTTTTGTGAGTAGCGCTTTGTGTCACTTCTGGTGCAGCGAGACGATTCAGTGATAGTTCACACTACAATGATTGTAGTGTGAACTAGTGTAGTGTTGTTGCTTTTCAGTGTTTTCAGTTGTTTCTGTTCCATTATAACACAAGAGTGAACTGTGGTAGTACACCATTAATGTTTTTGCAAATTTGTATATATCTTTATTTTATATTTTTTTTTTCTTTTTGGTTGCGAAAAAAATCACAATCATAAATGGAGTTGTGAATAAAAAAAGTTTAAGAAGCCCTGCTATATATCATAATTGTATTCAATCCATATTGATTGGATGATGATAAACCTGTAAGAATGAATAACTGTGACTTACACTATCATAAATTTTTATTGCTTGTGATGATTAATATTTCAATTTGTATTTCATTTGAAATTTTGTTTTTGTTTGTTATTTATAAGTTGTTTTAGTTTTGTTAGCTTATTTTTAAATACATTTGAAATATTTAATCAGTAATTGATGTGTCAAATGATAACTTCCAAAATGTTACCAAAACCTGAAAAATGGGTGTGTAAATCTAAAATTCCAATTTTACTAGCTTAATAATTAAATTTTCTGAAATAATTTTTAATGTGTTGCATTTTAATTAAATAAATAACAGCTGAAATTAGTTTACCTATTCTTCTATACTGAAAAATTAGTTAAAATTATTAAAATTTTTTAATTATAAAAATTTATAGCTTCAGCAATTATTTTTAATCATTGTTTTGAAATGCTTTTATCATTATTTTATTACTAATTAATATTAATATAGTAATATTTTAAAAATGTGATTGTTTGGTGTTCAAAAATACTATCATTTTTTGAATATTAAGATTAAAAGATTTTTTTGACTATAGATTCAATGTTTTTCAGTCATTACTTTTTAGAAAGGGCACATTGGTACATAATTTTTGATGTTACAGGTCCCAGGACGTTTAGAAGACAAGTTCAGATCAAAAGAATAAGCAGTATTAAATCAGATGATAATCAGAAGAATATTTAAATATTTAATTTTGATGACTAAAAGTGTTTTTATTTTTTTATTGAAAAATGTATTTTTGCATCATATATGTCTTTTTGTATTTGGAGTTTGCCACTGTGCTTAATTTTGTTTTGATACAACTCAGTCTAGATTTTACATTAGTAACAAAAACAAATTACATATGAGATATTAAAATTATATCAAATTTTATGTAGAACATATTTGAATAAAATGGAGATGTATTTTATTAAAGAACCATTTTGGGTTATAATGTTTAGATAATTAACTATACAGTATTAACAAGAATTTATATATGGAATTTTTAGACTAAAATTAGAAGTTGAAAATTTTGAAAAGAAATCTATACAATTTTGTATAGAATGATACTTGAAATAATATAGAAATAACTTGTTCATAATTTGATAATTTGTAAATTTAAAATAAAAAAGTAATACTTGCATCTTATTTTGCATGTTGAATGAATAGTAAAGCTTTTTATTAACTAATTGTGAAATCCTATTTAAAGCAAAACAAGTAAAAATGCTTACAGCTGCTATAAATATCTTTGCATGGTACTTAACTCTTAACAGTTTACTGTAAATTATTTGCTTTAAAAGCTTGAAATTGTAATCAGGATAATCCTGGTCGTACACTGTAAAACTGTATTCTTTATTGCTAAATAAAGATTAATTATGATGATAATGGAATTTTATTTTTAAATGTAAACAGTTTAGTTTATGTTATTTGACTTTAACACTGTTTATTGCAATGGGTAAAAATTAAATTATCCCCATTAGAAATTATAATCTAATGACCTTCATTTATGTATAAGTAGACATGATAAGTTTAAAATATGAATAATATACTATTTAGATTATTAATCAATTTCCATTTTTTATAAAACTGATTGATTTATTTGGTATGGTTAACTTTGTTAAAAAAGAATATTAATGAATAAGAATTTGATCTAATCTAATAAATTTCTTAAATCCTCACAGAAACCTTCTGTACTGGTTCCATCAGGTACATTTATTGGGAAAAAATAAAATGTAATGCATGTACATTTTAACATTTTATTTTTTTACATTTGAATATGATCACATTGCATATAGAATGTTCCTTTTTTAAAAAGTTGTTTGAGCAATAGCAATCGATTTATGGAAACGTATAATAACCTGGTCTCTGAAAGTGATCGAAAAACTTTCATTTTTTCCCCAATAAATGTACCTGCTGGAACCAGTATGGAAGATGTCTGTACTTTTATTATTTTCTTATTAAATATAATAATTCTAAAAGTTATCATATACATTTAAAAATAAACATCTTTTTATTTTATAAAATTATTTTAAATTCATCAAAATAATAATAATAATAATCATTGCTTTTTCTTGAAAAAGTTATGATAGAATATGATTGATTATAGTAATAAACATATGAATCACATATTTATTTAAAGAACTTGATATCCAGATAGAAAAATGTTTTTAAAAGTGTTTACAGATTAAAATCCCTGTCCATTGGCAACATGTTAAATGCTCTTAACTACTAAGCTAACAAGACGTATTTTACAGATTTTTCTATCAAAGAATAAAGATGCAGATCTTCCTCCAATAGTTTTAATATTTGTAAAATTCTTTAATAATAATTTACTGACAGATTTCAGAAGTATTTAATTTTGTGTTTATCTCTGAGCTGTTTTCAAATTGGAAACATATATAAATACTATGTTAATTTATATTTAACATTTTGTAGTAGCATGGGATTTGGCATTAATCTACTATGCAGCAAGCAACTTTATTATCAATTTTGATCTTTTCTTCAAACAATTAATTGAATTTTCTTTAATGCAATTTTTCTTTATTTAAATGTTTGCAATCTTTTTTAATTTATTTTTTATTTGGTAAAAAATTATAAATGCTTTAGGTATTTTTAGAAATAAAGTTTTCAAACAAAATCTTATATATTGATATTTTCTATACATAAAATATGACCATACATCAAGATAACCATTTAATCAATATGTTAGATTTCTATGGCTAAAAGGAAAACTTTTTCCTCAGCCCTGTAACAAAAATATGGAGAACTGTTAATGTAAATGATATCTCAATAAAATCCTGGTTAATGTTTATTTGTTGTGATGGACATATTTTTTATATTCTGTGGTAGAGTTTACATTTTGGAATTTGTTTTATTAGCCACTTGTTTGTATTGCATGATTAACTGTTCTAAGATAATGTTGAGAAAAATTATGAAGAAAAATTGTTCTCAAACAATTAGAGAATTCAGCATGTCATCAATCATAGATTCAGAACCACCTGTTAAATGTATTCTATTAATATTTTATTTTTATAATTATAATTATTTATTGGTTTGAATCTTTTTGAAATTTTCACAATTTAAATACAAACCATTCAGAGAAAATCTTTTTAATAGAGTTATTTTTGTAATATAAAAAGAAACAAATGAACAGAGATTATATTTTTCTTTTACACATTAGGATTTACACTTTGGATATTATTTGTTAGTATGAATGATTATTATTTTATCTTCAGAAGTTCTTTTGATCATAGATAATTCATTTAATTTATAATAATAATTTTCTATGAAATTAAATTATATAAAATTAGTTAAATCAAATTTTAAAGTAAATATAAAATTAATTTTCAAAATACTTTAAACATATCAGAAATTATACCAAGTGAAAAAATATAGTAATTTCATTGATTATATGTGATTTAAACATGAGAGGTAAATTTTATTTTCTGTTTGGAACAGTGCCTTTATTCCTTCAAACACAATGAAATGTTAGCTAAATACACCAGATTGTTCAACATCCTTTATTCAATTCTTTACCTTGCTTAATACATTAGCCAAGTCATGTTTCTGGCTTAAGAGCCCTTTTCAGTCGACTCTACAAAGATAATTTATTCTGTTACTACATTATACTGTATATTTTTGTTTAAATCTGTTCTAATGTACCTGTAAAATAAGACCTGGACTTATCATAGTTGTACTGTACAAAAAGGTTGCAAACATTTCACTTATAAAACATTGTCAGAATTGTTAAATTATCTCTACATATTATACTGTAAATGAATTCACCATCAGTACATTATTTATTTACATAATAAACTTACTCAACTTTTCATGCATTTTTTTAAATTTGTAAAAATTCTTAAAATTTCTTAAAACTATTGTATAACTTCTAAACATTGTTATAAAACCTGTCAGTTACATTCTTCTGTTAATAGTCCATTTGGGACATTAACACCTAGCACCTCTGACAACTTACAAATTTTGTGAATCTGCTAGTTTTGATAAAATTAACCAACTGATGATGATATCTGTATTTACAAAAAGTAGAGTCTACTATATCTGATATTGATCTGTCAATAAAAAAGTAACATGTCATATGATAGAAAAGCATTGGACTATTAAAGAATAAAATTATCCTAATAAACTATTAAATGTCTGCATCAGAATAAATAAAAAATATTATTATCTATTTCAAATTTTATTAATAATTAATTAATTACTATGTGTATTTAATTTTAAATTTCATAAGTGTGTGAAGTGCAATTTCAAATTCCATTTTTATACATACATTTTTTTAATATAGTAATAAATGTATATTAAAAACTTTTCAAATATTCTAGAATCAAGAATTTTAAAAAGTTTCTAAAGTTTTGAAAAACTTCAGACTTTTAATAAAGGTAACACAGGACTGATTCTTCCATCATATACTTTAGACACATATCTAAAATATATGATGGAAGAGTCAACTTTCACTAAAGGTAAACATAAGGCTGAAAGTGAATATTCCATTAAACACTTTAGGCACATGCCTAGAGTGCCTAATGGAACATTAATCTATATCATATGTTGGGGATGGTTAAGTATGAAAATATTTGCAGTGTTTTATAAGAAAAAGTAACAATAGGAGGCAATATACTTTTTCTTACTTAATTACCAGGTATACCTACATAATAGGTATAATTTTTATTGTACACCTACGTGGCTACACCTTCCATATAAGTCAACTCCCAAACATACAGTAGACTACCACTAGATTAGATCTAAAATATGAATACCATATTAAAGAGCCTATGGCAAAAGTATATTATACAATCACACACTATCACTGAGATGCTTAAGATGTTAACTTTCAATATATGATATATTCATAAATGGGTGGAATTTTAATAGTGAAAATTATGCCGTAATTTTATAAAAACACAAAACATTGAGATCCATGGATGGCAGTATGATAAAATGAATGTGCCTGTATGCATGACAATATCCACATTAATCCAAGAAAGTTTTTTTTTAAATATCCATGTTCAAACTGGCCAGGGGTTGAACAACAAAAAAGTTTTGATTGCAAACAAATAGGGTATAGTGGCATTTCAGAACATGCAGAAGACATTTCCATAAAAATATTTAGTACTAAAACTCACCACTATGCTACTTTTGGCATTCAAGCAATAAAAAAGTAGTTTTCTTAATATAAGTATATATGTTGCTGCCAAATTCTGGGTTTAAAGGTGGCCATAACTGTTGAATGTCATTATCACCTATGATGACCATCTTGACAGATATGACAAAAGTATTGAGCATCTCTCAGTATCTGTGAGCTGATGTAGAACACATCAAACACCATTGGGACTAACTTCTTTGAAGAAGAATGGTTCAGTGATATTCATGACCATTTGCCAGAACATGCATTTCTTACAAAGCTATTTTGTGAAAATAACAGCAATGCTATGACTGCTTTTTGGGAATTTCACTGTCATAAGAATTTATGCCAAGGTCTATTGACTCTACAAGCTCACAAGAGAATAATCACTCAATTCAAGGAAACTGGATGTCTGGGAGTTCAATCCAGCTGAGGGCTCAAACCTAACACTTCACATTGAAGATGTTACCATAGCTGTTGTTTGAATAGTCAATAATATTGCAAGTTCCAATAATGCACAGGCAGTGTTGTGGCAGTTGAGTATGTCCAGTGGCACAGTGTGGAAGATATTGTGAAAGTTGAAGCATTGTATTTGGGCCACAGAAAATTTTCGTATTTTATAGCATATTCCACTAGTGTTATAAAGTTAGTCTAGTGTAGTTTTACAACCACATGTATCCTTGGACCATTCCTCAAAGAACCTAATCCCAATGGGCTATGACATACTGTGTGTCAGTCCAGAGATATCAAGAGATGCTCAATACTTTTGTCATATCCCAACTTCAACAGTAACAATGCTTTCAGTCAATGACTTTCATGCAAGACAGAGACTCCACATATCACACACTGCTTATAGCAATTTCTCTGACAATATTTCATTGAAAACAGAATGATTATTTATGCATATCTTACTTCCTCACTGGATTTTAATCTGTGTTATGTTTGGTTATGGGGCACTTAATAAACCATAACCAAAAATAAATTGAGGACATGCTGCAAATTTGACAGTCATGAAAGACAATATCACAGATGATCAGTTATGGTCATCTGTTGAATACCCTATTGCCTTCAAGTTTTTTACCTTCAGAATGGGGCACACATTAAGCAGTATCCTGTATTGTACAAATAAAATGTTTATTGCCTGCAGTACTATAATGGTGATATTTTTTACAGAAATGTCTTCCATATATCCTAAAATATTATCATATGAAATTTGGTTGCATTTGGATTGCTGTCTAGACAGTTTTGATTAGGAGAATTTTAATTATGATCATTGGTATATTACATAGTTTGTACAAAAAGGAATACTTGCAACAGAATATGCATAGGATGCCAAGTAACTGCTAAGTCTTCAAGTTATCTTGGTAAGAAATCTTTTGTACATTAAGTCTATCAGTAACATATTCAGAATTAAAATTAATACCTCCAATTATTAATAGTTTACATAAGTTAGCATAGTATATGACAAACTACTATACTACATATAAAATATGTGCAAATGATGGAGTGTAAGCAAATCAGTGAAGAACAGTATAAAATATTTTTTACTTATACTTCAACAGCTAATGCACCATTACATAAGTGATGGTGCATTAGCTGTTACATCACTTATGTAATGCACCATTACATAAGTGATGTAATAGTGCATCAGTTGCTGAAAATAGCATGTGGTTTAGCATTTGTTTATACCGAATTTTATTATTTTAATCTTTATATTAAATAAGTTCATCAAATATCAGTTTTAGTTGAAAATATTTGATAGTCTGCTGGAGTGTGGTAAGTGGTACATACTCTAGCAGACTGGTGGTAGTCACATGGCTTCTGTGCTTTAAATGCTTTAAAAATCTTTTTTGATTTTAAAATTTTAAAATCAATCAAAATTCTGAAAAATTGCTGCCTTCCTAAAAATAATGAAATATTCTTATTTTTTTAATGCTCTGAACCTTTTTCTGCTTTAGCTTTTTGTAAGATTAGCTTTGTGCAAGATTATATTTTTTGGATGTCTTCTTTGGGAAAAGTATGATAAAATAAATATGATTGAAATTCTTGGTTAAATTTAAAAAATATCCAACCATGTTACAGAATCAGTCCTCAAGGCAGCAAATTTAAAATTTGAAAATAAAAATATAATACTGATCATATTTGAGTTTTACCATTTCACATTGGTTACAGGCTTAAGTAAGTGGAGTTTTATTTGATCATATTTGATATTCCATTTCAGAATACCCCCTTCCTCCTGGGCTCTATCCTATACATCTGCCTAGTTATGGCACTGCTCTGCAATAAAAAATTTTTGCATTGTTTATCATTTTTAAAAGAAAATGAGTTGCTTCTTACAGAAGCCAAGATGACCTAAATAGTCATAATATTTTTATTTATTTATTTTTCCATTATTTCAATTCCTTAATCTTGATCTTGTAACAGAATCCTTTGGGTTACAAAAATACACCATGCATGAAGGGCAGTAACTTGAGAGAAATAAGGATAATAAATATCTCAAATTTCAAATTGTTGCATTTTTGGATCATATTACATAGTATTATTAATTTCATGTATATATTTTTTATCTCTCAATAAAGACTCAGATTCTTTGAATACTTTGACTCAAACACCTTATGTTTCAGAGAAGTAATATTTATCATCCTACAAACGTTTTCTACCTGCTCCACAGGTCATCCTCAGGTATTTTTAAATTCTTGGAATGTTTCTTTGCACTGGTTCCAGGTTTGAATGTTTATGTGAAACAAAATTCAAATTTCTATATCCATTTGAACAATTCATTTAAATACAAAAATATATATGATAAATAGAACTAAATAAAACTAATTAAATAAATGGATCCAATTAAAGTAAATAACATAAAATAAACAAACTAAACAAAGTAAATTACAAATGTAAATCCGTTTCTGTAATCCAAAAAAAAAAAACACTTTGGTAGATGTATCTCACAGCAAAATTGCCATGATATACATCTACCAAAGTTTGGATTTACACTTGTAATACACCATACAGCAAGCCATTTATATATTAAAAAAAGTAAATTAACATAAAATGCAATAAAAAATATATATCCATACAATAAACATACTTATATGGACTGAGTGCATGCTCTATAACTGATTATACCGGGTTATTATCAATCATATATTTCCATGCTGTTGGTAAATTTGTAGCATCTTTATAGTTCAAACGCTTGCCTGTAGCGCCTGATCTGTATATTTCAAATTTTTCCACAGTCATTGCTAAAGATGGTGAGCGTACCTGTCTAATAATCCTAGCTTCATTCCAATCAATTATTGAACCTTCAGTACATGTGCCACCTTAGATAGTGCTGTATTGTAGTGCCCTTTACTTATATCATACACATGCTCCTTAAGCCTTTTACTCAAATTCCTGTTGGTGACCTCTATGTATTCTTTATTCAGATCCAGCTGATCATTTTTGTATGGTATTCTGTACACCCCAGAGAACTCCTCTTCTTGATCCTATCTTTGACATTCCTAAGTAGACTATAAATCGTGGGAGCCCATTATGAACCAATCTTGTATTCTTGTAGTTGGCTACCTCCTTCATTATAGTGGAGATTCCTCCGCTGTAAGTGAATTTAGTAATTTCTTTGTTTGAATTCCCTTTTGGCTTCTTTTTGTTAGATATTGAGTACAATCTTGTTAACTTCTCAACGATTTCCATTTTAAATCCTAAGGATCTAGCAATGTTCTGATTCTATTTAACTCTTGCCACCTGTTGTATATGTTGGAACAATAGCCAAATGCCTTTCTAATAAGAGCCCTAAATGCCTACAGTTTGTAAGCGGGCAGATCATTAGATGAGGAAGGAATGTATAATGGGTTGTGCATAGGTTTGATGTATATCCTTGTGGTTAAGGAACCTTTTTCAAATGTAATGCTAATATCTAAAAAATGCACTTCTGTTGTACTAAGTTGCTCCAATTTTAGTGTTAAGCCATCGTTATTAGAATTCATCTCATTCAAAAACTGCTGTATTCTTCCGTCATTCTTCCACAAAATGAATACATCATCTACATATCTTTTGTACAAAATATTTCATCTTTAAAATTTCTAATAGTAATCTGTTCTAACCTACGCAGAACCAATTCACAGAGTAACCTGGACATTGGGCTGCCCATGGGCACACCTTTCCTTTGTTTATAAATCTTGCCTTCAAAGCTGAAAACTGATTGGTAACATATCAAGTCAGCAAGTAGCCCCATATCCTCAGGATAGGCCATCACTCTTGGGTCTAATATGCGCAAGGTGTCCATTAAGGCATGAAAACATGTATCTAGTTTTATTGACAGATATAGATTTTTGATGTCCATGATTGAAGCAATCTCTTCGTCCATTAAAGATACGTTTTGGCGCTCATTAACTAAGCTGAGTGGGTTCTTCGTGACAAAGTGGTTATTCTCTATACGCTCTGATAAATATCTATGCAGGCTCTTCTCTAGCTTATATGTTGGTCCTTTACACTTTTTGACCACTGGTATGATATCTTTGTTAATCTTGTGTGTTTTGCGAATCTGAACAGTCTAGGTATACTTGAGCCTGTGATACCAGTTCCTTTGAGAAATGGAAAGATTGCAGTGATGGATGATCTCTCTAATTTTTTCATCTTCCTGTCTAATTTATCAACTATAGTGTGATCCACCCTTTTACATTCGGTTTTTTCTATATACTCTTTTAGAGTCTTGGTAGCGTTGTTTATTCATTATTACTGAATGCTTACTTTTGTCAGCTCTTGTTAATATCAACCCGTTGTCCGCAAACCACCGTCTTGTGTGTTTAACTTATTTCTTAAGAGCATGAGCCACAAAGCACAAGTAGAAATGAAACAAGGAAGGTCTTTATTAAAAATTAAATCCTATCTTTATTAAAAATTAGTATATAATGAATAATAATTTTAATGAATGTTATTTTTCACAAAAATTCAGTTGTTGTATAAAATATAAGATTAAATAATTATATTATAAACAGTAAGAACATGTTTCAAATCATTTTTTAGATTTAATATACCATATATTTGTCAAATGCTGAATATACTTTTTTAAGATTCTATAAATTTATAATTTTTAGATAATCTTAATTATTTTTAAAAATGTTTTGCAGTATTATAAATTATTATTATTATTAAAAACTTAACATGTTCATCTTTCTAGAATTGTGAAATAGAAAGATCCAGAGAAGATGCACTGATCACAGTACCTCTTCACTTCTGATGCATAATAAATGTCTTTAGTTACTCAACAAATACCATAAATTCTGAAAATAATAATCAATCAAATATTACCACAAAATTTTTATGATAGTCAGTATATATATATTGAGTATATATATTTATTTATATATCCATTTTTAGATATTTAACTTTCAACATATACTGTATATCAAATAAAGGTTTATCTGATGTTCAGTATATTAAGGAACACAAAATATTCATTATGAAGGGTTTGGTTCTAATTGATATGAGAAATCAGTAAATGTTTCAAATATCTTAAACTTAAAAATATTATAAAAAATCATTAAATGTAATAAGCAGTATTTTGGAATTAAAAATTCTTTATATTATTTTTCAAATTTTGAAATAATTGATATAAGATGCAATTTCTTAACAAAATGTTTGAGTCTTGCATTTAATAGAATGTTATGTGATAGAGTAAAATATCAAATATAATTAGAAGTTCAATGCAATTTATCAATAGTGCCAAATTATTCGCACAAAGAAATGTTTTACTCAAACTCAGTTTATAAATGGTTATCAGTAAGAAATAAAATTCTTTTTTATGTATTAATATATCTAATACTAAAAACTCATTTTGTAATTTGTTTAATGCAAAAAAAAAATAATAATGGAGACTGTAAAATATAGTAAATATAATTTTTTGGTATTTTGAATATGTTTACATGAAAAAACTTTTGTTTTCTTTTGATACTTTTACTCAGTTTTATTACTGTCTGTGCTCATATTAAGCCAAAATATTGCAATAATTTAATTTCACAAATCCTATAAATATGGACAAATTTAATAAATTCTGAATTATTATTTATGTGCAACAACAAATAAGCTTAATAATTTCATAAAAACTATGCAATTTTAATGTATTTATTAATAAATTTTATTTACAATCTCAATTAATAAAAAATATATATGATTGATTATATTTATTTAATTAAGAAATAACTCAATAAATTGTATCACTGCAAAAATTAGTTAAATTTTGACAGTTTTAATTATTTAATAATTAATTTTTCTAATTATTGTTATAATTTGTAATCTCAGCTTCTTCTTCTCAGTTTATATGGAGAGTATAGCTGTAATCTCAGCTAAAGTTGCAAAGTATTTAAATTCTTTTATGTAAATTAGAAGTTTCTGTAAGTATAGTAAATTAATTAACATATATCTAAAAATAAGTTTGACCTGTAGTTAGCTAATTTTTAAAATATAAATCATAATATTTGAGTTAAGAAATAGTTCATTTAAAAATGTCAATGATATTGATATTTCAATAGCAATATAAACAACACTTGTTCCACATTTGTAAATATTCAACTGTGGAGAAAAAGATTTTACTGTCAATCAATAGGTGCTATGCATAAAGATTTGTTGTAATATTCTGAATTGTTGTATAGTTTATTAGAATTTTAGAGAGAAATATTTATCTTTTTATAATAGTAAATGAATATGCTATACATTTACATATATTTACAATAAAAACTTTCTTTATTATAGATACTTTCAATTTATTAAAATAAAATATTGAAAAATTCAGATATATTTTAAGGTTTGTTTCTTTGTAAAATCTTAATTTTGACAGGTTGATAATTTCTTGGCCTAACACAAGCAAATACTGTATAGTGTGGTACATGAATGACTGTACTGTGCATATTATTCAACATATTTCCCCTTGGACTCTATGCACTTCCTGCAGAGGCATTCCAAAGTTTTTATCTCATTACAAAAGTTCAGAACATTGGTCCTTCAACAATTACTCTGTAGTCCATGTCCTCCTTACAGGTGTTTTTCAGATAAGGAAGAGATGTAATCTGAGGGAAGTTGGAAATAAGATGGATGTTGGACTTGTTTGAATGTTAATTTGCTCAATTTGGTGCTGTTTTTTCTGAGAGGTGCATCAACTCTATTTTGTTGAATCGGGCATTGCAACTTTGTCCACACCAAAATCTGAGTGTCTTATAATCAAAAATTTATTCAATTGTGTTGCATCATCCATTCATGTCAAATATACTATTAAGTAGGTCAGGCCAAGAACTTATCAGCCTGCCCTCATAAAATAATGATTTTCATTATAATTTAAAATTTGAAAATATTTTTATAAAAAATTACAGTTTATAGGTATTGTAATTCTGTATTGTTTTCAAATGATAGAATCAATTTGTTTGGTGCTAATAAAGTAAATAAATCACATTTACAGACAAAAAATGTCTTTTATTTGGAAGTCTTGTAAAGAAATGTAAGTTGTTCATTAATTTTCTTCCCGTATAAATCAACCAGGAAAACGGACCAGGCACTACAAAGCTTCAATTGTTCGGACATACGTTAGGCAGCTTTTTACACTTGCTCTGTATTTTGTGCCTGATCTGGCAAATAGAAAGAAAACAAATTACATCTTGTTCCATTCTGTTTGTGGCAACAACAGTTTTGATTTATATTAATCTCACAAGACGTTTCAGGAAAAATGTCAAAATTATATGTCGGTAAATTAGTAAATTTACAAAATTATTCTGAACGTAACAATAAATAAATAAATCTTGCCATAAACAGTTTGAAACAAGAAGTCTTGCATTATTAAATTATGCATATTTGTTGACAACATCGATAAGAGATTTCTACCTCTTTAAAATGGACATGTAACTTCACAGACTACATAAAATCATGAGAATTGACATTACAAAGCTATTTGTGCAGTCATAAAATCCTACTGTTCACACCATAATAAAGTAAAAAAAAATTCTTTTTTAATATTGAAAATATTGACTTTCAGCAACATTAAATACTATATACTGTAAACACACATCTTAAACTTGCTACGTGACTAAATGCTTCGGCCATTAGATTCAACATCGTTACATGATGCAATCTCCTTAATGGCAAATACAAATCAATAGATCTGGCACTGCAGCAACCACATTAGTTGCTAACAACTTACATCAGTTTAATATACAGTGAAATACTAAAACAAAATGAATAGCATATGATAATGGCCCTGAATATTTACATATCTGTGTATATGGCAATGCAATTGCTACTGTTATCTTATTTTATAACTACAAGCTCAGCGCAAAAGTTATCGCACATTACAAATTCAGATTTAAGTATGCATTGCAGGATGCAAATTTTCAAATTCTATAGTGAATAACGAGGCATATTTACCATCAATAATTATGAACTTTACATAACACTATATAGTTTACATTATAACTCTCCTAAACGTCTCACCCAAAAAATTTCAATAAATTGAAAAATAAAATAAAATAAAAATAATAAAAATTTCTGGTCCTCTTAATAATCAAAATATAAAATTGTAAATATTCTGTAATTTCACCATTAATAAGAATGTTAATAAAATTAAATAATGAATAAATCATAAATATTCATAGCTGTAATTCTGCAATACAAAATAAATAATTTTTAATTTTATTCTATTGTTTATTATGACTAAGGTTCTTAAATATTTTACATTTTATACGTAATGATGTGTATTTTCTATTATACAGGCTTATCTTTTTTTTTGGAAGCCTTCTAATGTGAAATCCATCTATTGATCATAAATAGTATATTGATTCAAATTATTAAACATATAAAATGTACAACTCAGTAGAAAAAGAAATTTATGTATAACATGAAAAAAAAATATCACAAAATCCTCTGAAGAGGATTTTAAAAAGGAAGAAAAAGCAGAAAATTAATTGCCACTCAAACAAATAAATATGTACTAATGACTAACATTTAAGAGATCTTAGACAGTTAATAGCAGCCTGTTCGATTCTTAATTCAAAAATTTAGTGTGCCTGTTATTAAATTAAGATGGAAAGCATTACATGCATAGAAGCTTCACTAACCTCATTTATATGACTTTGGAAACTGCAGAAAATCATATTCCCTGGTTTTATAATAGTTAGGAACAAAGAAGCAGTGGCTGTTCCACTAGATCCTGAATTAAACAGGTTGCCATACAATTGTAAATAGTATTCACATTTCAACCTAACAATTGCATGTGGTGCCATTTTACAAATGACCTAGATTTTACTGTGATGATTATTTGGTTAAGTTTTGTTCAAACAAATGTATACCAAATATGCAGACAGGCTACAATGACTCAGTAAGGCATGTCCATAAGATTTAAGATTAAAATGGCCTGAAGACTCTGTACACAGGCAAAATGAATTATGCTACACAAACGTAGCAAGTGCAGATGGTGATGTAGTGTCCTCCTCTTTTTTCTTCTTTGCACCATACTGGCCGATGAACGAGCCGTCTTCTGTAAATTTACTATTTTCTCCCTCTCCATATTCAACCATACTGTCTGTCTCACTTTCTGGACCTTTTATACTACTGTTCAAAGATGTTCTACTACCACGAGGTGGATTTTGATTTTCAACACTAAAATATTAAATAACAATATTACTATCATTACACACATGCATTAATTAATTTCTTAAAATATTTTTTACAATATAAATATACAAATTTCACATAGAAACTATTTATATTTAATATTAGAAACTGGAAAAAAATATACAGAAGTGGTGCATTTGAGCACCATAAAGTACTTCAATGTGACAGGTCACAAATATATGAGCCCCGTAAAATACTTCAATGGATCAGGTCATAAATATTTTTATCATAGGATGGAGAAATCACTGAGTTTGGCATTATATGTGCATTTTATTGCAAGTACTTTTGATGAACCTATCGTTGTCGTCATCGTCAGGCAAATACAGAAAATTAATAAGAATGAACAGAAATATTCTGAGGAAGAAGAATAGAACACATATTATTCAAAATTAAAACTTTTGATAACACTGTTAAGAGCAAGCAACAAATATTCAAACGTGTTTGAAATTGAGCAGTGAGATATGTAATATGCAAAGCAGTGCATGCATGGATCTAGGCCCACATTATAAGTATGACGGAGGCTAAGGATAGTTGTTTAATCACTTATACAGCATGACCCATACACCGGGCAGGTCAAGGGTAAAAGTGTTGCATGTATCTATGGTTGTAGTAAGAAGGGACTCCCATATAAAAATGAGTTTTTGATTTTTGCAGCACTTGAGCATAATTGTTTGGGACCATATCGGGTTGTAACCCTGCTCAAGTACCTTTTTGTAAGTTCTGTGGTGTGCCTTCCCTTCACAACATAAGAGAATATGTCTGTTCATTCTTATTAATTTTCTGTATTCGCCTGATGACGACAACTAAAGGTTCGTCGAAAGTACTTGCGATAAAACACACATAATGCCAAACTCAGTGATTTCTCCATCCTACTATACAAAATTTGGCATGAATATCAATCTATAGAATATTTTAATCAAAATCAGGTATGTGTTAGAACAACAAAAATTTAATTAGATTTCTGTTACTGGTTTTTGTAGACTTTAAAGAATTAGAAGCTAGTGGATTTCTTTCTTCAGTAACATATCATACAAGGAACAGTTTTTTATTTAATTTCCTTTAATAAAAGCTACATAAACAACTGTTTCTTGTGTGATATGTTACTGAAGAAAGAAATCCACTAGCTTTTAATTCTTTAAAGTCAACAAAAATTTAAATTTGCATGTTGGCCTTCTACATAAGTTAAAAGTAAAATATAAAAACATGAAAATTACAAGCTATGTATTTTATTTTAATATATTTCTATTTTAATCTACTTATGTGTTAGTGCTATTTTAATTTAAATTCATATTCATCATATAAATCTAACATAAATCCAATAATATGAAATAACAAATATTTGCTTAATGCCAATGAGTACATTTTAGCC
The DNA here is from genome assembly GCF_000671375.1 of Centruroides sculpturatus. Taxonomy (NCBI): domain Eukaryota; kingdom Metazoa; phylum Arthropoda; class Arachnida; order Scorpiones; family Buthidae; genus Centruroides; species Centruroides sculpturatus. The sequence goes on along the minus strand of NW_019386171.1, from coordinate 175,065 downwards.
TTGTGTAGCCCATAATACTTATTAGTAATATCTTTTTCCCTAAATTATACATTATAATGTTAAATTTTAACTGATAAATCATTAGGTTGACCAATTTAAGGACTAAATATACATTATGTTGAATGTGATATAAAAAATTTTACTTTTTCTATTTGGTGACACAATCATAAATGACCTAAATCTATAACATATGCCAAGAAATTTTAAAATCCAGCAAATCCATCTGGTTTTGATTGTAGAGAGATTTTATTTCACATATTTCATGTACTTCTATTATTTTCCTTTAATATCTCTTACAGAAAGAGATTTTCAATATATTATTCTTGATTTTAAGATTTTGCTCATTTTAGAAATATTCACTCTGAAGGGTTAAAAAAATTTATTTCTGTTAACAATCCTATAATGTACTATTTCTAATTGAAACAAATATAAAATCAACAATCTTGAAATTTGACATTGACAGCCACCAAAACATCTTTTCCTTTTATACATTTTACACTTATTCTGTGTGTAAAAAAAAAAAGAAAAACAAATTCAATTGTTGGTTTGTTAAATCAAACATTAAAAAGTTAGACTGTAAATTGGCTTAACTTTTTGTTAAACTAAATAGAAACAGTTATCTTTATTGGTTTTCAAGAACCATAATTAAAAATCATTGTAGTAAACCATAGTCTGCATTAAAAAATATTTTTCCAAAGATAATTTTAAAAAATGATGATAAAATAAATAAATTGATATTTCGTCACACTTACGGTTTATTGTATTCGTTAAATCCTCCCTCTTCCGGATAATCTAATTCTCCACCTTGCGCAGCTTCTTTTTCGTGTACAGAGTATTTTCCTCCTCTGTTTCTCTTAATTAGACATACAATAATCAACAATAGAAGTAACAATGCTATAGCACACATCATTCCTATAAACCATGCAGCTGTTGCTATATTTGAAGGTTCTGGAACTGTTAATGCTGAAAATATTAAAAGTAATTATTCATCTATACTTTTAATTTAGAAAATTTTATTTAGAAGTGTATGAATTAACATTTATGATATTTTATGTGATTACTGTATAATTTAATTATAAAATTTTTATTATACATATAACAACACAATTCAAATTACAATTTAATTTTCTAAACATAGCTTTCTTATTAAATAATCTCTGCAAATTGTAATATTTTCATTTATGTTTATGATTTTTAGAATTACATTTCTTATTAAACAATGAAAATCAATAAAATAAATTAATAAACTGTGATTTATAACAATTTTTAAAATTAACTTAATGACAAAAACAGAAATAAATACACAAACTTCTAGTAATAGCAATAGTTCAATCAATCAAAGACTATCATCTGTTAATGCATTTTTGGATATTTAGACTATAAAAAATAATTACAATTGGGTCTGCAAACGATTGTTAAAGGAGTGATTGAAACTGTAGATCAATGTCCCTTTTAAGCCAGGAAGCATATATGCAAGTCATGTTCTGAGCAACCCAAATGATGCTCAGACTGAATGGGTGAGTGATGGTATGCAGCTTAAAAGGAGTACCAGTAAAGAGAAAACTGTGTTTATTATGACTTAAGATTTACAAAAATGTTAGACAGTGATGGTGACAGCAGATATTAATTTATTTTTTCAGTGCCTAATTCTTAAAAATTGCTGTATAGCTTGGAGGAATCCAATTTATCACAATTTATTCCTGAATATTGTTATATCTTTTAAATCATAAAGAATATATAACACCTTTCAAATGTCTTTTGAGACTCAAAAGTGCTAGAACAACAACTCATTATTTTATATTTTTCATACCTTTTAACCTTGTTAAAGTACTTTTATGTTACAATTGCTTGTTAAAGTACTTTTATGTTACAATGGTTTCCGCTTGGGTATCACCAAAAACCTTGGTGATACCCAAGCGGAAACCATTCACAAGATTCAGCAGGCTTTTGGGGACAATCCTCGAGGCGAAAAAAAGCACGGCAGATTCACAGCAATATCAAGGTCGTGTTGACAGTTTTTCGACTCCTGTGGGGTGGTGTATCATGAGTACGCACCACAAGGCCAAACCATCGCAAAGGAGTACTACCAGGAGATCCTTCGTCGTCTTTGTGATGCTGTGCGACGCAAACGACCGGATCTGTGGTCGACCAAAGCTTGGCAGTTCCATCGTGATAACGCACCCACCCATTCTGTGCATCTAATTCAGACTTTCGTCGCCAAACACAACATTCCTGTGGTTTGTCGCGCTCCGTACTCTCCTGACATGGCTCCATGTGACTTTTGGCTATTTCCCAAACTGAAAATGCAGCTAAAAGGAACCCGACTTGAGTCAAGAGAAGACATCGTGCGGAATGTGATGGACCAGCTGATGGTCATTCCAAAAACTGCATTCCAGCAGTGTTTCCGGCAATGGCAGGAGCGCTGTGAGAAGTGTATACACTACCAAGGAAACTACTTTGAAGGGGATTAGGGTTTTGTACTTCAAAATCAATAAATGTATTTTTGCCAACCAAAGGTCCAATACTTTTTGAACAGTCCTCGTATGGTTTAACTAGAGGCCAGATTATTTTCATGTTTTTAGATATGTTTAGACACAGTAGCAAATCCAGAAGAACCCAAATTTTAGCTGAAATACTGCACAAAATTTTAATATTTATAAAATTAATGGTGTCATTGGTAAACCCTGCACCCCTAATGATACTACTGGATGTGGGCTTATTCAAGCCTGTGGAGCTATTCAAATCTGTGGGTTTATTTCTAGTTTTTATGTTTGTCCATTCTGCTTAACAATTCCTGTGGGTGGTCACAGGGATTGTTAAATAAAAATATTAATAATTGATCTAGTACAGGGATTCCCAATTGGTGGATAAAACTTGGGATTCTGCAATAAAATCCGTTGAATCTAGTGTTATATGAATGTGCCAATGAAGATTTGGGACTTAAGGTGTAATTGCTGTAGTCTCTGATTGAGTCATCTTATGACATCCTATACATACACTAGAGTTATTTATAGCTGTTTTGGGAATAGTATATGAGGCAGTGTTACAAGGAATGGGATGATAGTTGAAAAGTACAGAAACAGCATTACGTAATTTATTGATGATCCCTAATTACAATTTTGAATAGGTTATTTATAGTAATTTGTAGCTTAGGATTATCCGAGTCCCATTTTCTAAGTGTTTTAAATGTGATTGGGATGCGCATTTATTCGGTCCCATTGGTCTAATTGAGCACGTACAGTATTATGTAATTAGTGTACTTTAAGAACTGTAGCAGTAATTAAAAAAATAATATCATTTTTAACAAAAGTTTTTTTTTATTTGACTTGAAAGGTGATATATGTTTTTCATATATTATAAGATCAATTGTAAAATGAAGACTTCATAAGAAGTTCTCTGTAGACTATGCTTTGTAATACTGTATACTGATATTGTGATTAAATTCAAATCATTAGGCAAGAGCAGGGGTGGCCAACAGTTTTTGTCCCCAGGCCGAATTGGAAAGAAAACTTTTTTCACGGGCCAAACCAGAGGCTGCCCTAGGAAGATTTTGAGGTCGTGCAAGATCTCATTGTGGTGCCACCCCATAGAGACTAAATTGTACATACAGATTACAGATACATTTTTCACATTATCATGCTTTATCAACATTCTACGCTGTACTTAAGAGATTTGTAATGGAGTTAACTCTAAACGTACAGTGAGTTGTTGACCTGCTTTTTTTTAGGCATCAGAATTTTTCATCAAGCTATTTGTACTTCAGTAGCTAATATTGAAAGATTAATCCTAGGCCGCATGAATTCATTAGACGGGCTGTATGTTGGCCATACCTGGGCAAGACTATTCAATTCAATGTCATATTAATTCAGCTTTCTATTGTTTGTAATGACCAAATCCCTCTGACCAAAACCTCTTCCTAACAAATATCCCTGACCTAAAAAAAGGGAATCACTGTAGAGATGATTTTTAAATTACACTTAATTGATACACTGATCTGCATTACTTCAGTACTTTATATTCACAATATTTTCATAGGAATAATAATTAAATACTAACTATATAATTATCTCTGAATACTATATTTAGGAGTAAAAATATTTTTAATGCAATGCACAGATTAATAAGTGATCTAGAATATATATAAGCTATAATAGTTAGTGAATTTTTGCAATTTGTATATCGGAAATATTCATTTAATTTCATTTTCAAAATTTAAATATAGGACATTGGATTTTTATGATAAAATTATTTTTCATTGCACTCAATAAATCTAAATTAAATTATTCACTGAACATGTTGTAAAACTGTTGCTTAGCGTATAGGCTACAGTATGTTAACCAATAGTTTTACTATTTACTTAAAAAAACCATATTTTATTCGTAAAACTTAGCTATTTATATAATATACAAGCAAAGGATTTTTAATCTTCATCCAGAAACAAATTCCACAATTTTAAGTAGGTTAATTACTCTAATTTTAGGTCATAGTTTAATAAAATGCTCAACAAACAGCAAGAACTTATAGTAACAAGTACGAGAGAAATTATTTTAACATCCTTTACGATAAACATTTCCTTTTGTATGAAACTATAACATCCACTAATTAATACTGTATACAGCATCAGAGTGTGTAGCAGGCCTATGTCACATTGATCAAAATTATACTGACATTTAATTATAATGAAACTATTATTAATTATAAGAAAATTATAATCTTTTACCAATTTTCTTTTATCACAGTTTATCTAATAAACTTTTATATTAGTACAATGGAACCTGGTTAACTCGAATCGATGGGGGGGAAAACATTCGGACTTCAAGTTATGGAGGTTCGGCTGAACATCGAGATTTTGTGCATGGGTTTATCGATGACCCTTAAACTATCCATATGATATTTTTGTGAGTCTTGTTACATAGAATCGTTGCGTCAATGTAAACTTCTCAGTATTGTCCAGAAACTCAAAATATTTAACCATACGGGGTAAATACACTACTGAGAAATTCTTTCCTGAAAGACTGATCCATTCATTCCTAAGTGTTTAGTAAGGATTGTTTTTAATTGCTATATTTAGCAGCTACAATCCATCTGGTTATTATTTTTTATCATAAAAAAACTGATACGACTGTTAATTTTTAAAATTTTGCAGCGAAGGTTAAAATTTTTACACAGCATCAGAATGGAATCAGTTTTTTAATTAATTTATCCATTTTCTTATTACATCAGCTAGTCAGAGAAATTCATCAGCAATCAAATAAAGCAATTGTTCAAAAAAAGCAGGTTTGAAAGGCAGTAACAGTAAGTAGATCATGCACGTTGCATAGAAGCCCCCCGGCCCACCATTGCACAACATGATGTTTATCTTTAGTCGTGACTACCCACAGATATTATTATTATTATTGTTTTAATATCTCTACTGAGTGTATCTGTTCTTCTTCCTGAGTGCGTGGAACCTCCATCCAATGTAGCATGCCCTAGGCTCTTCTTTGAGGTTAAAACGCATGAAGAGGGCTGGCCACTGAGGCTGCTGGTTAATAAAAGGACCCACCCAACCTACCATCTTGAAAAGGCACCTGCCAAGCTCCTAAGTGGGCTCCTTCCTCCTCCCCTTGTTACACCTTCCTCCATTGCAGCTAAAGCATCTTTATCTGCTGCGTTAGATAAATTATCCTCTAATAGGTACAGTTTCTACAAAATGGATGTTGTAGCACTACCCCTCAGTACCTCAGTTTGAGGCAGTCATGCTTGCCAATACACTACTCATCAAGGAGTGCTTTTCAGCACAGCAAGTCTTAGAGATATGCAAGGCTTTACTTTTTGTTACTGAACCCAATTATTTTCAGTTTAATGGGAAAATATACCTGCAAAAATGGGATCCCAATGGGCTCACTGCTATCTGCCATACTAGTGGAATTACTCATGAGACATGTTGAGCAAAGGGTTTTTAGTTTCCCCCTCACAATAGCATACCCATTGATCTATCTGAGATATGTAGACTCATAACCTGGCACAACACAGAAGAGGATTTCCTCGTCCTCAAATACTTTCTTATGAATGTTTACTCTACTATCAACTTTACTTGGGAAAAAGAATATGGGGAAAAATTATGTTTTTAGATGTAAACATCTCCAAGTCCCAGGGAGGTATAATGTACTCTGTGTTCCATAAATTTAACAACATACCACCTTTAATCCCTGCCACAGCATACCATCTGCAGCACTACCATCAATGCAGCTATAGCTCCTTTAATTAGAAGGGCCTTTCTGTTGCCTTCCACACAAACTGCTATCAATATTGAACTTACTACCATTTGCTCTGCAATAAATGCAGTGGGTTATACTAATTCCAAATATAAGTATATCTTGAACAAGGTTAAAAGATTTCTCCACCACTTTACACATCCCAAAGGAATACACAATTGTCTGTCCCTCATTACTGTTCTATGGCCGCATCACTGCCCGCATTTGCCATATTTTTAGATAACACGTGCTATTCTGCCGGTCACTCCGCAATCAAATCTCAGGAGGCTGCTATGCAATGACAGGGATGCTACTTCCATACTAGAGAAGTCTGGGATATACTCTATCCCATTGGAAAACACAACATCTGGTATTCATACCCACTACATAGGAATGACAACCAGAATGTTATCTTGCTGCATCTCTGAACACCAACATTCCATCAGGTCAAGCAGGTGTGACACTGAGCTAACAAGGATGGTGTTACAACTCCAACACACCCCACTTTGGGACCATGTGGCAATGCTCAGGTATTGCAATCAGAGGAGCCTGATGTATGTTTGGGACGCCCCTCCCTATCGTTTTACTAAATCCAACTCCTCCACGCTTGAGTTGCCTGCTATGTGGGTCAGCTTAAAATAAAAGATTAAAACATCATCTCTAGCTCCTTTTTGGCACCTATTCAACATATTATGGTGCATGCGCATTGTCACCATGCACATATCAATTTAAATTTTTTATGTTTAGTTGCTCTAAGTTTAGTTTTGTTCTAAAGGACTAATGCAATTAATTTTAATTCAAAATCTTTGTTCAAAAATTTTATTTGAGATTGTGTCTGCCTGAGGACAACATTTTATAGCACATCAAATGCACTTGCAAATATAGCAATATTTATACGTAATTAACACCTGTGTGATAATTTGTTCTTCTCTTGTTTAATCAAAGATCGGCATGAAATCCAACCTTTGAATTCAATTAACTGTCCTATCATCGCAGAACATCATGCTGACCTAGAGGATAAAATCCTTTATCCATCGAAAAAGATATTAAATAAATTTTTGAAGTGAGGAATGTTGTCAAAGAAAAAAACTGACAGGCTTAAGTATATTACTATAGACCAGCGTTTCTCAAAGTGGGCGATAACGCCCCCTTGTGGGCGCTGGAGGCTTTCAGGGGGCAGTAGAAGGCTCAAAGAGAATTGGGGGGCATTAAGGAAATATAGAGGGGCGACGGCAGACAAATTCTATATATAAAAATTCGACGAAATATATATAAAATGTTGACATTTTATATATTTTTTATTTTNATACTAAATACTAAATGAGCTTAAATTTACTTTAAAATCATATGTCAATAAGTAATATTCAAAATATTAAGCCATCTTTTTCAAATTAACACTTTTTAATATATCAAAAAGAAAAAGTAACTGTAGTAAATACATTTTTTTTTTCTGTTGAAATACTTTAACTAGAAATTAAGAACAGTAATATTTTTATAATAAAATTGAAATTAATTGATTCTCTATAAAAGAATAACAATTTATTTATGTTCTTTGTAAAATAAAGATTTTAAGAAACAAACTTACATAAAAATTTTACATATTAAGATAAAAGATTTAAATAAACCATTACTTATAAAAACTGTGTATAATAAACATATTGATATAATACTTGTGCTATTTTTAAAAAAAAATTATGTTTATTTGTCAACTAAAGCATTTCAATATACAAAATTATATAAAGCAACAAAAAAAAATTATACAATGTTACAGACTAATTGTCAATTAACAAAATATTTTACTGCAAATTACAATATAAATTTGCTCAAGCATGTATAAAAAAAACCAGCAAAGCAAACAAAATAATTTCATTTTCTAAGTCCTGTCAAGTCAACTCAAGTTTATCCATTTTTAATTTTTGTGTCATTCTAATGAATAAAAAATATCATTATTACATTTTTTTACTTCATTAAGAAAAAATATAATTATGAAAGGTGTTAACAGGAACAAATAGTCAATAAATTTGAATAAATATATTAAAAGAATGAAGTGACCAAGCAACTGGCCATATAAATAATTGTCATAAAAATGTGTGAAACTTGGCAATATTCTGTGAATTATAATGATGTGATACAAATAATTGAAATCATTTTGAGTTATCTGTACCACTTGTACTAATTTTACTTAAGTTTCTTGTATCAGATGTTTTATAATCATAGAGAAAGTTAAAAATTTTGAAAATTAAACTACATTCTTTTGTTCTTTATGTTGTAACTGAAGAAGTCTGAACAGTTTAAGCGAAAGTGCTTTTATAGCAGCATGCAGGTACTGTATATCTGTAATTTTTTCTTTAAACTAAAATCAGAATACTAATATTCAGATGAATTGAATTGTTCTAAACAATGACACACAACAGAATAATTATCCAGATAAAGTGACATATATTTACACCTTTCTACTAATTTATAAATATCCATATTTCAATTGAATAGTAGAAGTCATCTGAAGATGGAAACAGAAATCTCTAAAAATTTTTATGGGAATTTCTGCCTTAAAAACAAACAAATTGTATGATCAGGAATGTCAAATCTGCAGCCCATGGACCACATGCAATTCACATCCTGTATTCTGATGTGGTCTATGAAGCAAAAATAGACAGACAAATTAATATCATTTAATTAATTAATTAATCTAAAACTGAAATTATTGTAATTCTATATTAAAAGCATAAAATATGTATGATAAATGTCAATCTGTTAACTATTATTAGTTTTTAGTAGATAGTTTGTCTGTAACATTAATACATTAATAAAATAATATTAAAAAAGTATGTTCAGAGTTTGTTTTTTTAATGTCTATTACAAAATTTTCTAAATGGCCCACCTACATAACAAATGGCCAATCACTGTAAATGAATCCTGGTATAAATTTCTAAATTAGTAGAAGAATATAATCATTTCACATTTTATCTGAAAAATGTTTATAATATATATTTTTCATTAGAATTTGTCTGAAGTTTATTATGCTGATTTTCTGACTGCTATTGTTTTTGTTTAGTTTCTTGAATAAATTTGTCATACTAGGCTGAAATAATTGGTAATGATGATAAAGCTAAATTAACATTGTAATTTCACACTCTTAATACATTTTATATCAAAACAGAAAATAAACATAATGAAACAGTATACATCATCTATCAATTTATAAGTATATATAAATACATACATAGTGTATTTAAATGTTGATAGATAATTTAACCAGATATACAAGAAAGACCAAAAGTTGCTTGCTAATAATAATTTTCAAAAAAAGGTACTCACTATTGATACACATTTCTAAATAAATAAAATGAAAGTACTACAATTTTAAATTATGAAATGATTTAAGTAGAAATATCAATATAAATGTTTAGGAACATTCCATATTACTTTCATTTTTAGATAATTATCCAAAACCAAACAAAAAGTTTTATAACAAATACTAAATATTTAGTCTTTTGGAGATGAGTTATAATATTTAATACAAAAATTTAATTTTAAATCTTATGTTAATATCATCATCAATAACATATGAAATAAATAAAATATTAATAAATGTTGCAAATAAAGTGTGGACAACACAAACTATCATTGTCATATAGCCATACACAGTTAACAGAGCTACATTTTAACAATAATTAAAACTTGTTTATAACTACTGCATGTTGTTATTTGTAATTTAATCATTTCTAATGAAGCAACTGAATCATGAATAACAAATGTTATCTCAAATCAGTTTTAACAATCCATAAAACGATAATATTAAAATATCTCACAATTAACTGATTTTTGATATTTGATATTCTCTATTAAAAATGTACTAATAAGATTTACAATCTAAATTATGAATATTTACAAAGTAGATATATTAGAATTTGTTACCATCTTAAATTTTTATCAAATTCAATATAAGAAATATTTGTTTGGATCTTTATACAAAATGTGAATTGTAAATAACATTTATTATTTTAAATGTAATTAAATTAAATAGATGTAAAATAATTGAAATAATTCAATTAATTAATTTCCATTTCTAGATAATCAAGAGTTGACTGTATTTTATGAGACTAATAATAATAAATTTATATATTAATTAAAAATATATTTCCATTAATGATAATGTGATCTTGAAATAGACTTCATTTCTTCATTTTATAAAAATGAAAATTTCTTAACATTCCTGATAAATTTGAGTTGTTGTTCCTGTTTTAAATTATCAAATATTGATGATTAAAATATAAAACTTTTAGTTCTTTACTAATGTGGTATAAGTGATAATTATATATAAGCCATATTTTTAAACTGGCATAAAAAAAAATACTTATTAACATATATGCAAATAAGCAACAATTAAATGTATGACTTTAAAAAAGCAATAAAAAATAAATTTTACATCATAACAAAGAATATACAATTAATATAAAAATTATAAAATGCAGTAAATATTTGTCATTATATATATTTTTCTAAATAAAGATTTTAAGGTTTAAAATTCTTTTTTAAAATTTTATTTAGTAACTTTTTAAATCAAATTATATATATTTTTTATTTTTATTCTTCACCAAAAATATATTTTAAGATCTTCCTGTAAATAAAAAAAAAAAAATAAAAATCAAATTGAACTTTTAATTATGTGATAATTTTTATTAAAGTAAAATTTTTAAAATATATACTGTGTCATCCGCGTGTATATTGTCGGTCTCTGTTGTAAAAAAAAAAAAAAAAATTTGTTTTTTCTTTTACCTATAATCATCTTTGTGTATATATGTATATATTTTATTAATGTAATTAATGTAAACGATCGTCGCGATTGCTGTACGCGCGGTTTTATTTGTGTTTTGGGCGATTTTTGTGTGGCAGCACGGTGACATTGGTGGAGGAGTTATATATAGTGGGGAACCAGAAACCATTCATTCTGGTTCCTGGCGTGCAACAGTGAAGGTGTGTCCTTCGATTGTCTTGTGTAGACCCTTTGTGCTTTGTGTAAGCCGCCACGTGCCAGGCTTAAGCCGACCTATCGTATTGTGATTCGATTATAAATATATATTTGGTGCATAAAGTTTGTTAAGTAATATATAGTACTGGTCTCCTCCTTTTTGTGGCAATCATTTCTCATTCACCTCTGCGGATATCATACCTCAGATATTCGCAGATCCCACAATACCATCTTTCCCAATCTAATTTGTCTTTCGAATTCTTATGTTCAAAGTAAATTCCTGTAGGATTTTACACAAAATGCATATTAAATTATCACTCCCTATTAATAATTATTTTTCAAATGTCATATTGATTTAATAAATATACTAATTTATTCCTAGTTATGTGAATAGAGAAGCTAAAGCTTTTAGCCAGTTTTAAAGCCATTGCAGATTATTCAAATAAAATAGATATATCAACTATGTTTGCTAAATGTAAATGTCAAAAACTAGGAAAACATCTAAAATTAATTTTATAAGAATATGAAAATATTAATTATTATATTTGTTATATATTTTAAATTTTTCAACCAATAAATGTATTAAAAATGAAGTAAAATCTTTCAAATAAACTTTAGGAAAACTAAGTTTTATAATTTAAAAATTTTTCATAAAAAGCTAAAATAATTATAATATAAACACTATTTTTATTAAATCGATAAAAAAAATGTCAAAAAAATTTAGCATTATATTTCAATATAGTCTTATTTGCTTCTTTGCACAATTTTTAAATTGGTTCACAAATTGAATTCTAATTTGCCATCTAAAAATATTTCTAACTGTTTAATAAACCATTTAAAGGGATTTTTTTTTATATTTAAAGATGTCAAGTATTATCAAATATTCATTTATATGAAATTTTGCTCATGATGATCATGAGCAAAATTTCATATAAATGAATTATTATTATTTGAATTATTATATAAATGAAACATTATTATTTTTTAATTAACATATTCTCTAGAAAGTTATGGCTATATTTTAGAAGTACTCTAATTACAAAAGATTTATAAGTACTTTTGTTGAATAGTCAAAAATAAAAGATCAACACCTATTAAAATTTTACTTGTTTTTATATTAGTAGAGAAAATACATGGAATAACCACCAAGTTTTTCTTTTATTTGTCTGAAATGTTATTACTTTTAAACATTAAAAAAAAATATGTAATGTATTTGTATATTTTCTGTTGAGTATGACATGAATTTAATTATTTTCTATTTCATAATTATAATATAATAATGATGATAAAAATAAATAATAAAAAAAACAAGCAATGAATTGCTCAACTTTCATGGTAACATTTTTTAAATTTTGGTGGTACCATTTGTTATCACATTTTATTTTTAAAATTTTTTATACTTTTACAATTTTTTATAAAACACATCCCTACTCTCAAAATTAAGCCTTTTGCCATTTTATAATAGTTAAATGCTAATAACGAGTAAAATCATCATTAAGTCCGACCCTACTGGAGATACACACAATCCTTACTATCTCCCCATTCCTTCGACCTTTAATCATCAAAATTTAATAGCATAAACCCCCTAATAAACAAACCTCCATGCAAAATTTCAAAAATTTTCAACAAAAAGCACAGGAGTATTAAGCTTCAAACATGGTGAACAAAATCGTGCACCCCTCACACACTAACATCCATACATACAGAAATTACCCCTGAATTGTTTTGCATTTCTCAATGTTTCAAGGTGTCCTGAGCCCAAAAATGTAAAATTCTGGGAGGTCATTTTTTTCCAGATTGCCATAAAGTAAAAAAGGTAGCTTGTTTATTTACTATCACTAGCTAGATGGCTAGCTAATCAGGACAATAAATGCATCAATCTTCTACAATAATTTTCCTGACTGGTTTGACTTAAATATGTCAAATTCCATTCCTTAACATTTGGTCAAACTCTTGACAGATAAGCAAAAAAATATTTTAAATTCATGTAGACTGAAAATAATTTAAAATAATTTATAAATATTACTCTTTATGTTGAGTGAAAATTTTGCCTAATTCTCACAGCAAAAATCTAACCTGGGAGAGCTTTTATTTTATTTTATTTTTTTTAAATAATGATACTTTTTAAAAATTTTTTTCATACAATTTGGAATAACAGTAAAGCAGATTCACGTGAAATTCAATAATATCCTAAATTTACATATAATGATTTAAAAATATAAAATTTAAAAATCCTCATAGAATTTCATCAGTAAAAAGACAAATAACTGTCATATATAGTACTGGATCAAATATCTAGCTTCCAGAAATCCAGAATTACCAGATAACTGGCATTTTTTTTTTTTTTTTTAAACTGGCAAGTTTTGAATTTGACAAGCTATATAGTACAGCTGTAGTTTTATGTAGTTTGCCACATGGCCATTATGTTTTGATTTTCATGATGTATATATTGCATGATACCATTTCCAGTGTGACTGCTGATATATGGTGTGTTAAAAACAGTTTCATTATTTACTTTCCATTCTTTATTAAATTTTAAGTATATATTTAGCCTATGTCCAGAAAATCTAGAAATCTAGACCACTTCCAGTTCTAAGCTTGCCAGATATTTCGTCCAGTACTGTAATATTTCATAGCTTTCTTGTAAAAAAAAAAATGGCATTAGTTTTATTTTTTGAATCAGCACAATATATATTCTATTTTGCCTTAATGAAAATGCAGAATATTACACAACAAAAATATGCATATCATAGTTCTTCAAATAAATTTTTGCATTAAATAGAAGAAAATAAGCATTTTTTATTTTATGTTATGTTATGGCTAGAAATGACAGGAAAAACAAAACTTCATTAAAAACCAAATTCTGTTAACCTGATGTCAATTTTAAAAGTATGGAAACTGTTGAAATTACATACTTGAATTTTTATTTTACTTAAAATGTTAAATATTACTAAAATAAAATCAGTTTTAGTCATAAAATTTTCATATTAAAATAATTTTGTTCTCAAATCTTTCTTCATGANTGTGAACGGCTCACGTATTTGTAAAATCTAAGTGACTCGTACAACATGGAATTCATATAAAACGGAATAATCAACAGTGTTATAGGGGGTCGACTGGTATATAAATTTTAATGAATTACATTATATTCTCCCTTATACAAATGAATTTTTAAGTTATTTTGCATTTCAGTTTTGCTCATTTAAAAGTTAAAATATAGTAATTTTTTCTTTCATACATTGGAAGATTTCCATATTAATTCGACTGAAAATTATTCTTTTTCGAAAGAAATTTGCATTAGAATCTCTCTGTGAACTATACTGAGCACTGACGTCATCAGAAACAATATTCATTAGGAATGCCTTTTTCTTTGTAAATTTGACGAATTTTTCAAATTTAATTTTACTCCAAATGTTTAATTCTAAAATAAAGTAATACCCTGAGTTATGTAACAGGCAACTTATGTAAATTTGCAGTTACGTAAAATGTAAATCTCAAAAATTGGAAAAAATCTCAGTAGAGTAACATACAAAAAAATAAAAATAAATAATATATGTACAGTATGCATATAATAATAAAATATACAGTATTGAGTTATTAATTACGTACTTACACTTAAGCAATTTACAAATTTGACTTATGTAAAGGTCTACAGTCTGCATTACTTAAGTAACTCAAAGTATTTCTGTAATGATTAATTTAAGAATAATGAAATTTCAAATTAAACCAATTCAGATTGACTAAAATTCATCCACAGTTGATATAAATTAATTTGAAAAACACTTATACCGACTGTATTCATAATCTGGAAAAATTGTTGAATGCATAATTTAAGAGTAATTTACAGGATACTGTTGTTCACAAGACATTTATCACTTGTGTTTTGAATTTTGAAATTAAATTTATTCTTTTACATTAGGATTTTTTAACTTATAAAATCACTTTTCCAAATTTATCGTTATTTACTCCAGAGATAAGAAATCTGCACTCATTTGTGGATTTATGACTTAAGCCGCCTAATAAATTATACAGCAAGTTTAATTTGGGGTTATGAAATTATGTTTACTGTTTCTTTTTCAGTATAAACATCTATCAAAATATATGTTTTGTGCATGTGTAGTCTGAATATAACACTTATGTAGCCTGCAATAAAACTTGAAATTGGGTATGGCCTTCTGACTAAAAAATTTTCCCAAAGATTTAGCCAGTTATCAATGTAATAGAGTTTCGGAAACTCAACATTCCGTAAAAATTGTTCAAGAAAACGGTTATCTAATTTCTACCTTTATAACTCAAACATTGGAATCAACTGTGATTGTTATTCACTGGCGACACTTGATTCCACGTATTAACAATGCACGTAATCCTTTTCCAAGGTGCCACTGAAAAACGACACGAGGAGAATGTCACTAACTCAAAAGTAACCAGTAAATAGCCAATATTTTTTTAAATTAAAATTTAACTACAATTAGAAATAGTCACTATTGGTACATAGTTAATACATGTATAAATTTCACATATAATATCTGACTTTTACCTAATAATAGTACTTTGTCAATAAGATAATCACAGGCATTAAAATTATATTGTTAACTATTAATGTCTCCAGTCGTTTCAGAGTGTTTTATTAGCTGCTATTTCAATAACTATGTTATAAAATAATTCTCATTAATGAGTATTGCTGTTTAAAAAAAATCAAACATTTACCATGAATTATTTTGAATTGAAAGATATTATATTATTAAAATAATACTAGATCATGGTTTATTAATGTAATATTTTTCTAATTTGTGCCAATCTATGACATATAGGGTTCCTACAATTTATTAACCAGATTAACATATATAATAAAAACCAAAACAGACATAAATAAATAGTTTTTTGCAACAATTATAGTAACTCGAAGTTTTTCTTCATAAAGCCACAGGTATCTAAGAAATTTAGTAAACTTTGATAATGATCTTTAGTAGAACAGTACTGTATAATATAATCTGTAATTGAATTTTTGCCAAGTGTTTCCAGTTATATCCTGGGAAACTGAACCACTGCTTCTATTATCTGATGTTTCATCTTTGCAATGTCAATAACTTTTTTGTATATACAGTCCTCACAAAAAAAAAAAAAAAAAAAAATCTAGAGATGAGATCAGGAGGGCAAGATTATTGAATAGGGTCATTGTAGTCCCATCAACAATAAACTTGTCTAAGAATTTGAGCATGTGTAGCAACAGAGTAAAACTTTTTGAAGTGCTGTATTTGATACAAAATAAAACTGTCTTGTGATGTCTACAGTTTTTATATTTTAATCTGATCAAAAAATTGTAGCTAATGTTTATATACTTCAATATTTTAATCATAAATTGAATTTAATACAAAAATGTCTGTGAACATATATATGTTTATTATTCAAAACCATTATAATGACTCATGATATAAAGAAAACAGTAATGCAAATTTAAAGTATGAAGATATAAGGTATCCATCTGAGAGTGGAGGAGAAGGGTGCCAGAATCTCTATATTACTGAGATGTTCCATCAACTTTAATATATATGGATGAGAAATAAAAAGCAAAGATAAAGATCCCAGGTTGCAAAACTTCATGTGCAAGATCAGTTTTCACTTCAAGTTCTCTAAATATAACATACAAATTCCTAAAATATTTATCTCAATAAAAAATATCAAATTCTTCTATTTAAATTGATTGAAACATTATCCAATCACAAGAAACATTACTAAGAGTTAATAAAATTTAAAAACAATTGAAAATATTAACATTTCAGATTTACACATTTTAGACCATCTTATAAAATAATTTTTCAAATTAAAATTCAAAAAGTTATATAAACTCAAACTAATTTAAACTTATTTCATGAATATTTATTGAAACAATTTGTAAATTTTTGAAAATAAAGAATGATTTTAATTGAATATAATCTCACATTATATGAATATGATTTTTAAACTCTACAAAATTCAAATTTTTTTGTGATTGTACAATTACATAAAAAGAATATTCTAATGTTTAGACTTAAGTTTTGCTAAAAATTAAATACTAAATACTAAATGAGCTTAAATTTACTTTAAAATCATATGTCAATAAGTAATATTCAAAATATTAAGCCATCTTTTTCAAATTAACACTTTTTAATATATCAAAAAGAAAAAGTAACTGTAGTAAATACATTTTTTTTTTCTGTTGAAATACTTTAACTAGAAATTAAGAACAGTAATATTTTTATAATAAAATTGAAATTAATTGATTCTCTATAAAAGAATAACAATTTATTTATGTTCTTTGTAAAATAAAGATTTTAAGAAACAAACTTACATAAAAATTTTACATATTAAGATAAAAGATTTAAATAAACCATTACTTATAAAAACTGTGTATAATAAACATATTGATATAATACTTGTGCTATTTTTAAAAAAAAATTATGTTTATTTGTCAACTAAAGCATTTCAATATACAAAATTATATAAAGCAACAAAAAAAAATTATACAATGTTACAGACTAATTGTCAATTAACAAAATATTTTACTGCAAATTACAATATAAATTTGCTCAAGCATGTATAAAAAAAACCAGCAAAGCAAACAAAATAATTTCATTTTCTAAGTCCTGTCAAGTCAACTCAAGTTTATCCATTTTTAATTTTTGTGTCATTCTAATGAATAAAAAATATCATTATTACATTTTTTTACTTCATTAAGAAAAAATATAATTATGAAAGGTGTTAACAGGAACAAATAGTCAATAAATTTGAATAAATATATTAAAAGAATGAAGTGACCAAGCAACTGGCCATATAAATAATTGTCATAAAAATGTGTGAAACTTGGCAATATTCTGTGAATTATAATGATGTGATACAAATAATTGAAATCATTTTGAGTTATCTGTACCACTTGTACTAATTTTACTTAAGTTTCTTGTATCAGATGTTTTATAATCATAGAGAAAGTTAAAAATTTTGAAAATTAAACTACATTCTTTTGTTCTTTATGTTGTAACTGAAGAAGTCTGAACAGTTTAAGCGAAAGTGCTTTTATAGCAGCATGCAGGTACTGTATATCTGTAATTTTTTCTTTAAACTAAAATCAGAATACTAATATTCAGATGAATTGAATTGTTCTAAACAATGACACACAACAGAATAATTATCCAGATAAAGTGACATATATTTACACCTTTCTACTAATTTATAAATATCCATATTTCAATTGAATAGTAGAAGTCATCTGAAGATGGAAACAGAAATCTCTAAAAATTTTTATGGGAATTTCTGCCTTAAAAACAAACAAATTGTATGATCAGGAATGTCAAATCTGCAGCCCATGGACCACATGCAATTCACATCCTGTATTCTGATGTGGTCTATGAAGCAAAAATAGACAGACAAATTAATATCATTTAATTAATTAATTAATCTAAAACTGAAATTATTGTAATTCTATATTAAAAGCATAAAATATGTATGATAAATGTCAATCTGTTAACTATTATTAGTTTTTAGTAGATAGTTTGTCTGTAACATTAATACATTAATAAAATAATATTAAAAAAGTATGTTCAGAGTTTGTTTTTTTAATGTCTATTACAAAATTTTCTAAATGGCCCACCTACATAACAAATGGCCAATCACTGTAAATGAATCCTGGTATAAATTTCTAAATTAGTAGAAGAATATAATCATTTCACATTTTATCTGAAAAATGTTTATAATATATATTTTTCATTAGAATTTGTCTGAAGTTTATTATGCTGATTTTCTGACTGCTATTGTTTTTGTTTAGTTTCTTGAATAAATTTGTCATACTAGGCTGAAATAATTGGTAATGATGATAAAGCTAAATTAACATTGTAATTTCACACTCTTAATACATTTTATATCAAAACAGAAAATAAACATAATGAAACAGTATACATCATCTATCAATTTATAAGTATATATAAATACATACATAGTGTATTTAAATGTTGATAGATAATTTAACCAGATATACAAGAAAGACCAAAAGTTGCTTGCTAATAATAATTTTCAAAAAAAGGTACTCACTATTGATACACATTTCTAAATAAATAAAATGAAAGTACTACAATTTTAAATTATGAAATGATTTAAGTAGAAATATCAATATAAATGTTTAGGAACATTCCATATTACTTTCATTTTTAGATAATTATCCAAAACCAAACAAAAAGTTTTATAACAAATACTAAATATTTAGTCTTTTGGAGATGAGTTATAATATTTAATACAAAAATTTAATTTTAAATCTTATGTTAATATCATCATCAATAACATATGAAATAAATAAAATATTAATAAATGTTGCAAATAAAGTGTGGACAACACAAACTATCATTGTCATATAGCCATACACAGTTAACAGAGCTACATTTTAACAATAATTAAAACTTGTTTATAACTACTGCATGTTGTTATTTGTAATTTAATCATTTCTAATGAAGCAACTGAATCATGAATAACAAATGTTATCTCAAATCAGTTTTAACAATCCATAAAACGATAATATTAAAATATCTCACAATTAACTGATTTTTGATATTTGATATTCTCTATTAAAAATGTACTAATAAGATTTACAATCTAAATTATGAATATTTACAAAGTAGATATATTAGAATTTGTTACCATCTTAAATTTTTATCAAATTCAATATAAGAAATATTTGTTTGGATCTTTATACAAAATGTGAATTGTAAATAACATTTATTATTTTAAATGTAATTAAATTAAATAGATGTAAAATAATTGAAATAATTCAATTAATTAATTTCCATTTCTAGATAATCAAGAGTTGACTGTATTTTATGAGACTAATAATAATAAATTTATATATTAATTAAAAATATATTTCCATTAATGATAATGTGATCTTGAAATAGACTTCATTTCTTCATTTTATAAAAATGAAAATTTCTTAACATTCCTGATAAATTTGAGTTGTTGTTCCTGTTTTAAATTATCAAATATTGATGATTAAAATATAAAACTTTTAGTTCTTTACTAATGTGGTATAAGTGATAATTATATATAAGCCATATTTTTAAACTGGCATAAAAAAAAATACTTATTAACATATATGCAAATAAGCAACAATTAAATGTATGACTTTAAAAAAGCAATAAAAAATAAATTTTACATCATAACAAAGAATATACAATTAATATAAAAATTATAAAATGCAGTAAATATTTGTCATTATATATATTTTTCTAAATAAAGATTTTAAGGTTTAAAATTCTTTTTTAAAATTTTATTTAGTAACTTTTTAAATCAAATTATATATATTTTTTATTTTTATTCTTCACCAAAAATATATTTTAAGATCTTCCTGTAAATAAAAAAAAAAAAATAAAAATCAAATTGAACTTTTAATTATGTGATAATTTTTATTAAAGTAAAATTTTTAAAATATATACTGTGTCATCCGCGTGTATATTGTCGGTCTCTGTTGTAAAAAAAAAAAAAAAAAT
The DNA here is from genome assembly GCF_000671375.1 of Centruroides sculpturatus. Classification (NCBI taxonomy): domain Eukaryota; kingdom Metazoa; phylum Arthropoda; class Arachnida; order Scorpiones; family Buthidae; genus Centruroides; species Centruroides sculpturatus. The sequence goes on along the minus strand of NW_019386171.1, from coordinate 154,351 downwards.
TTGTTTTTTCTTTTACCTATAATCATCTTTGTGTATATATGTATATATTTTATTAATGTAATTAATGTAAACGATCGTCGCGATTGCTGTACGCGCGGTTTTATTTGTGTTTTGGGCGATTTTTGTGTGGCAGCACGGTGACATTGGTGGAGGAGTTATATATAGTGGGGAACCAGAAACCATTCATTCTGGTTCCTGGCGTGCAACAGTGAAGGTGTGTCCTTCGATTGTCTTGTGTAGACCCTTTGTGCTTTGTGTAAGCCGCCACGTGCCAGGCTTAAGCCGACCTATCGTATTGTGATTCGATTATAAATATATATTTGGTGCATAAAGTTTGTTAAGTAATATATAGTACTGGTCTCCTCCTTTTTGTGGCAATCATTTCTCATTCACCTCTGCGGATATCATACCTCAGATATTCGCAGATCCCACAATACCATCTTTCCCAATCTAATTTGTCTTTCGAATTCTTATGTTCAAAGTAAATTCCTGTAGGATTTTACACAAAATGCATATTAAATTATCACTCCCTATTAATAATTATTTTTCAAATGTCATATTGATTTAATAAATATACTAATTTATTCCTAGTTATGTGAATAGAGAAGCTAAAGCTTTTAGCCAGTTTTAAAGCCATTGCAGATTATTCAAATAAAATAGATATATCAACTATGTTTGCTAAATGTAAATGTCAAAAACTAGGAAAACATCTAAAATTAATTTTATAAGAATATGAAAATATTAATTATTATATTTGTTATATATTTTAAATTTTTCAACCAATAAATGTATTAAAAATGAAGTAAAATCTTTCAAATAAACTTTAGGAAAACTAAGTTTTATAATTTAAAAATTTTTCATAAAAAGCTAAAATAATTATAATATAAACACTATTTTTATTAAATCGATAAAAAAAATGTCAAAAAAATTTAGCATTATATTTCAATATAGTCTTATTTGCTTCTTTGCACAATTTTTAAATTGGTTCACAAATTGAATTCTAATTTGCCATCTAAAAATATTTCTAACTGTTTAATAAACCATTTAAAGGGATTTTTTTTTATATTTAAAGATGTCAAGTATTATCAAATATTCATTTATATGAAATTTTGCTCATGATGATCATGAGCAAAATTTCATATAAATGAATTATTATTATTTGAATTATTATATAAATGAAACATTATTATTTTTTAATTAACATATTCTCTAGAAAGTTATGGCTATATTTTAGAAGTACTCTAATTACAAAAGATTTATAAGTACTTTTGTTGAATAGTCAAAAATAAAAGATCAACACCTATTAAAATTTTACTTGTTTTTATATTAGTAGAGAAAATACATGGAATAACCACCAAGTTTTTCTTTTATTTGTCTGAAATGTTATTACTTTTAAACATTAAAAAAAAATATGTAATGTATTTGTATATTTTCTGTTGAGTATGACATGAATTTAATTATTTTCTATTTCATAATTATAATATAATAATGATGATAAAAATAAATAATAAAAAAAACAAGCAATGAATTGCTCAACTTTCATGGTAACATTTTTTAAATTTTGGTGGTACCATTTGTTATCACATTTTATTTTTAAAATTTTTTATACTTTTACAATTTTTTATAAAACACATCCCTACTCTCAAAATTAAGCCTTTTGCCATTTTATAATAGTTAAATGCTAATAACGAGTAAAATCATCATTAAGTCCGACCCTACTGGAGATACACACAATCCTTACTATCTCCCCATTCCTTCGACCTTTAATCATCAAAATTTAATAGCATAAACCCCCTAATAAACAAACCTCCATGCAAAATTTCAAAAATTTTCAACAAAAAGCACAGGAGTATTAAGCTTCAAACATGGTGAACAAAATCGTGCACCCCTCACACACTAACATCCATACATACAGAAATTACCCCTGAATTGTTTTGCATTTCTCAATGTTTCAAGGTGTCCTGAGCCCAAAAATGTAAAATTCTGGGAGGTCATTTTTTTCCAGATTGCCATAAAGTAAAAAAGGTAGCTTGTTTATTTACTATCACTAGCTAGATGGCTAGCTAATCAGGACAATAAATGCATCAATCTTCTACAATAATTTTCCTGACTGGTTTGACTTAAATATGTCAAATTCCATTCCTTAACATTTGGTCAAACTCTTGACAGATAAGCAAAAAAATATTTTAAATTCATGTAGACTGAAAAGAATTTAAAATAATTTATAAATATTACTCTTTATGTTGAGTGAAAATTTTGCCTAATTCTCACAGCAAAAATCTAACCTGGGAGAGCTTTTATTTTATTTTATTTTTTTTAAATAATGATACTTTTTAAAAATTTTTTTCATACAATTTGGAATAACAGTAAAGCAGATTCACGTGAAATTCAATAATATCCTAAATTTACATATAATGATTTAAAAATATAAAATTTAAAAATCCTCATAGAATTTCATCAGTAAAAAGACAAATAACTGTCATATATAGTACTGGATCAAATATCTAGCTTCCAGAAATCCAGAATTACCAGATAACTGGCATTTTTTTTTTTTTTTTTAAACTGGCAAGTTTTGAATTTGACAAGCTATATAGTACAGCTGTAGTTTTATGTAGTTTGCCACATGGCCATTATGTTTTGATTTTCATGATGTATATATTGCATGATACCATTTCCAGTGTGACTGCTGATATATGGTGTGTTAAAAACAGTTTCATTATTTACTTTCCATTCTTTATTAAATTTTAAGTATATATTTAGCCTATGTCCAGAAAATCTAGAAATCTAGACCACTTCCAGTTCTAAGCTTGCCAGATATTTCGTCCAGTACTGTAATATTTCATAGCTTTCTTGTAAAAAAAAAAATGGCATTAGTTTTATTTTTTGAATCAGCACAATATATATTCTATTTTGCCTTAATGAAAATGCAGAATATTACACAACAAAAATATGCATATCATAGTTCTTCAAATAAATTTTTGCATTAAATAGAAGAAAATAAGCATTTTTTATTTTATGTTATGTTATGGCTAGAAATGACAGGAAAAACAAAACTTCATTAAAAACCAAATTCTGTTAACCTGATGTCAATTTTAAAAGTATGGAAACTGTTGAAATTACATACTTGAATTTTTATTTTACTTAAAATGTTAAATATTACTAAAATAAAATCAGTTTTAGTCATAAAATTTTCATATTAAAATAATTTTGTTCTCAAATCTTTCTTCATGATTTGGAATAATTATAATAAAATGGCATAATACAATATTCATATAGAACTGTTATGATTTCATTTCTATAACTTCATTCACACTACCAGTATATTTTATAAAATTTACATAATACAGTTCTAAATTATTTCCAAAAAAATGAATATTATGTATAACTATTGCTATATACTTTTTATAATGAAATTAATAAAAAGTTGTCAATTTATTATTTATTACAATATAAAAATAAATTTTAGTGATAACTTTTGCAGTATATTATTCAGATTATTACAAAAAAATGGATAAAATATGTTGACAAAATAATTATAATTCTCCTTAATTATAGATGAATATAAAAAATACATTTATTCATATAAAAAATGCAATTTCTTTAAAGTTTCTAACAATATAATTCTTAAACAGTGATATTAGAAGCTTCATCAATACATCAATTCCAATTTTCTTGGCAGAAATTGGAAGCTGATTTTGTTTCATCCATTAAAATAAAATTTCCTGTTTATCCTATTATAAAATCATTAATATTCATAATAATGAAAATCTATATTATTAGTATATCTATACATATTCTATTCAGAAGTATTTTAAATAAAATTTACCAAGTCCTCCAGTTTCAATTTCTTCTATTTTGCTAGCAGTTTGAAAGCCTCCATCTACAGCAATTACTTTTAATTCATATAAAGATCCTAATTCTAATCCATGTATAGTCACCGAGTCTTGATTTTCTTCAATTGCAGTACTTTCCCATTGTGTATCACCTACAAATTTTAATATCATTTATTAGTCATTAATCATTTAAATACACATAATCAAATAATAATATCATACAATTTCCAATATCAAATTAAATTTATCATATACACAACATACCAATACCAGCACACTTGAAATTAAGAAATATTTACTAATGTTTTCATGTTTATAAATACTTGGAATCAATTGAAATCTATAGGACACTTAAGAATGGAGTAGGAATTAATTTCAAAGAATGGACAGTTTTGCATGTTTTCTTTGAACTTTCGTCAACTTTTCTCATATACATCTCACTAGGCCAAGCAGATACAATTTAAATTAAATTAGTTATTTGTGTGAAAATAATTGTTCAGAGAATTATTTTACCTCCTTTTACAGGTTATTACAAAAATTATCCTAAACTAAATACATAATTTTTGGGGGAAATAATTTAAATGCATTTTGTAAGTTATTCAAAAATATTTTAAAACTAAATATGTAATTTGTTTGGAAAATAATTTTAAATCATTTTATAATGAATATTAAAAATAATTTTAAACTGTAGACATACTTTGTTCCAGAAATAATTTTAAATTGAACTTGTAAATCATTCATAAAAACATGTTCGATTTTAATGTAGCCAATTTTGTTCTGTGTTATACATCTGAATGGATGAAAATGTTAGTAAATATTTCTTAATTTCAAATGTACTCATATTGGTATGTTATGTATGTATTCTAGAGAGTTGTTGATTAAAGTTTTTCATAACTGTCAATAAACAATAACTATATGTAAATTATAGCATTAATAAATTATAAAACCTATTAATAGTTTTAGCTGTAAACAAAAACTACATTCAATGATAATTTTTTAGGTTTAAAAAATAAAATATACTTATTAATTTGATGTGTGAAACTTTTAAATGATAATTTAGAAAATTAAGTTGAATTATTTAAAAAATACTAAAATTTTAAAAGAAACCATAGAAAATGTATACAGTAATGTAATTAATAAAAATAATAACTGTTAACTAGACATACATAATAGCTATAACAACAAAATTCAATAATATTTTATTAAGAACAAATATTTTTGTCATTTTCATTCATTCATTCCATTTCTAGAATCTAATGGTTGCAAAAAATGTTTTCTCATAATAAAACATTGCTGGATTTTAATGTTTTTCTTACTATAATAGTTTAATTACTGTAATATTTAAATTTCACTTATTACTTATTAAGCATAAATATTCATATGTAAATGATCTTCAAGATTAAAAATACAAAAGAAAAAATTTATATTATAAATTTTTAAGCCATGATTGGATTATTTGAATTTGTCTTCTTCATTTGTATCAGTTTGTTTATTAATTAAATTGACAAATCTTATAAAATATTCTTTCAGAACTGAAAATTAAAAAAAAAGACAAAAAAAACAAAAAAACAAAACTTCAAATTTAAAATTTAAAACAAAATGCAAAACAGATGAATTTTCTCATTTTTCAGGGATCCAAGGCCATTCATCTACACAGGAAAATTTTGTATTATTCATAATACTGTTTATACATCATTAGCACATTTGATGGCACCTGAAAATTTAAATTAGGAAGCTGCTAATATTTTGTCTAACTTAATGAACAACAGCTCAAATGAAATTATAAATACTATCATTATTCATAATTCATCTAGACTATAATTTAGCAAATAATAAACTTCACAATAATCCTGTAAAATATATAATATTTTCTTCTAAAAATAACTATCATATTTTTCATTTAAAAAATGATCAAACAATGTTACATTAACTTTTAATGAAATCAAACTATTACTTGTTTTATAAAAGATGGAAATATTTATTTAATTCAGAAAATGTTCTTATATAATCATTATAGTTTAAATTGAAAATATACCTTTCTTCTTATACTGAACAAAAAAGTGACTTCCAGGATGACCATCTACTGCAGGAACCCATGTAACTCGAATGCCTGCTTTTCCTCCAACATCAGGCAACCGAGACCAGACCAAGTCAGGAACATCAGGTGCTATTAAGATATTTATTTTAGTTTATTGTTATTAAATAATATGGATAAAATATGTTGACAAAATAATTATAATTCTCCTTAATTATAGATGAATATAAAAAATACATTTATTCATATAAAAAATGCAATTTCTTTAAAGTTTCTAACAATATAATTCTTAAACAGTGATATTAGAAGCTTCATCAATACATCAATTCCAATTTTCTTGGCAGAAATTGGAAGCTGATTTTGTTTCATCCATTAAAATAAAATTTCCTGTTTATCCTATTATAAAATCATTAATATTCATAATAATGAAAATCTATATTATTAGTATATCTATACATATTCTATTCAGAAGTATTTTAAATAAAATTTACCAAGTCCTCCAGTTTCAATTTCTTCTATTTTGCTAGCAGTTTGAAAGCCTCCATCTACAGCAATTACTTTTAATTCATATAAAGATCCTAATTCTAATCCATGTATAGTCACCGAGTCTTGATTTTCTTCAATTGCAGTACTTTCCCATTGTGTATCACCTACAAATTTTAATATCATTTATTAGTCATTAATCATTTAAATACACATAATCAAATAATAATATCATACAATTTCCAATATCAAATTAAATTTATCATATACACAACATACCAATACCAGCACACTTGAAATTAAGAAATATTTACTAATGTTTTCATGTTTATAAATACTTGGAATCAATTGAAATCTATAGGACACTTAAGAATGGAGTAGGAATTAATTTCAAAGAATGGACAGTTTTGCATGTTTTCTTTGAACTTTCGTCAACTTTTCTCATATACATCTCACTAGGCCAAGCAGATACAATTTAAATTAAATTAGTTATTTGTGTGAAAATAATTGTTCAGAGAATTATTTTACCTCCTTTTACAGGTTATTACAAAAATTATCCTAAACTAAATACATAATTTTTGGGGGAAATAATTTAAATGCATTTTGTAAGTTATTCAAAAATATTTTAAAACTAAATATGTAATTTGTTTGGAAAATAATTTTAAATCATTTTATAATGAATATTAAAAATAATTTTAAACTGTAGACATACTTTGTTCCAGAAATAATTTTAAATTGAACTTGTAAATCATTCATAAAAACATGTTCGATTTTAATGTAGCCAATTTTGTTCTGTGTTATACATCTGAATGGATGAAAATGTTAGTAAATATTTCTTAATTTCAAATGTACTCATATTGGTATGTTATGTATGTATTCTAGAGAGTTGTTGATTAAAGTTTTTCATAACTGTCAATAAACAATAACTATATGTAAATTATAGCATTAATAAATTATAAAACCTATTAATAGTTTTAGCTGTAAACAAAAACTACATTCAATGATAATTTTTTAGGTTTAAAAAATAAAATATACTTATTAATTTGATGTGTGAAACTTTTAAATGATAATTTAGAAAATTAAGTTGAATTATTTAAAAAATACTAAAATTTTAAAAGAAACCATAGAAAATGTATACAGTAATGTAATTAATAAAAATAATAACTGTTAACTAGACATACATAATAGCTATAACAACAAAATTCAATAATATTTTATTAAGAACAAATATTTTTGTCATTTTCATTCATTCATTCCATTTCTAGAATCTAATGGTTGCAAAAAATGTTTTCTCATAATAAAACATTGCTGGATTTTAATGTTTTTCTTACTATAATAGTTTAATTACTGTAATATTTAAATTTCACTTATTACTTATTAAGCATAAATATTCATATGTAAATGATCTTCAAGATTAAAAATACAAAAGAAAAAATTTATATTATAAATTTTTAAGCCATGATTGGATTATTTGAATTTGTCTTCTTCATTTGTATCAGTTTGTTTATTAATTAAATTGACAAATCTTATAAAATATTCTTTCAGAACTGAAAATTAAAAAAAAAGACAAAAAAAACAAAAAAACAAAACTTCAAATTTAAAATTTAAAACAAAATGCAAAACAGATGAATTTTCTCATTTTTCAGGGATCCAAGGCCATTCATCTACACAGGAAAATTTTGTATTATTCATAATACTGTTTATACATCATTAGCACATTTGATGGCACCTGAAAATTTAAATTAGGAAGCTGCTAATATTTTGTCTAACTTAATGAACAACAGCTCAAATGAAATTATAAATACTATCATTATTCATAATTCATCTAGACTATAATTTAGCAAATAATAAACTTCACAATAATCCTGTAAAATATATAATATTTTCTTCTAAAAATAACTATCATATTTTTCATTTAAAAAATGATCAAACAATGTTACATTAACTTTTAATGAAATCAAACTATTACTTGTTTTATAAAAGATGGAAATATTTATTTAATTCAGAAAATGTTCTTATATAATCATTATAGTTTAAATTGAAAATATACCTTTCTTCTTATACTGAACAAAAAAGTGACTTCCAGGATGACCATCTACTGCAGGAACCCATGTAACTCGAATGCCTGCTTTTCCTCCAACATCAGGCAACCGAGACCAGACCAAGTCAGGAACATCAGGTGCTATTAAGATATTTATTTTAGTTTATTGTTATTAAATAATAATAAACTACTAACCTTCACAAAAGATATAAAAGTTTTAATATTAACAAAAAACAATGTATTAGATAAAAAGTAATTAATTTAATTTCCAATTTAAATAAAATTTATTCTTTATCTAAAAATTTCTTTACAATAATTAAAGTTATCCTCATAGATTTTACTTACAGTAATCNTGGACCACATGCAATTCACATCCTGTATTCTGATGTGGTCTATGAAGCAAAAATAGACAGACAAATTAATATCATTTAATTAATTAATTAATCTAAAACTGAAATTATTGTAATTCTATATTAAAAGCATAAAATATGTATGATAAATGTCAATCTGTTAACTATTATTAGTTTTTAGTAGATAGTTTGTCTGTAACATTAATACATTAATAAAATAATATTAAAAAAGTATGTTCAGAGTTTGTTTTTTTAATGTCTATTACAAAATTTTCTAAATGGCCCACCTACATAACAAATGGCCAATCACTGTAAATGAATCCTGGTATAAATTTCTAAATTAGTAGAAGAATATAATCATTTCACATTTTATCTGAAAAATGTTTATATTATATATTTTTCATTAGAATTTGTCTGAAGTTTATTATGCTGATTTTCTGACTGCTATTGTTTTTGTTTAGTTTCTTGAATAAATTTGTCATACTAGGCTGAAATAATTGGTAATGATGATAAAGCTAAATTAACATTGTAATTTCACACTCTTAATACATTTTATATCAAAACAGAAAATAAACATAATGAAACAGTATACATCATCTATCAATTTATAAGTATATATAAATACATACATAGTGTATTTAAATGTTGATAGATAATTTAACCAGATATACAAGAAAGACCAAAAGTTGCTTGCTAATAATAATTTTCAAAAAAAGGTACTCACTATTGATACACATTTCTAAATAAATAAAATGAAAGTACTACAATTTTAAATTATGAAATGATTTAAGTAGAAATATCAATATAAATGTTTAGGAACATTCCATATTACTTTCATTTTTAGATAATTATCCAAAACCAAACAAAAAGTTTTATAACAAATACTAAATATTTAGTCTTTTGGAGATGAGTTATAATATTTAATACAAAAATTTAATTTTAAATCTTATGTTAATATCATCATCAATAACATATGAAATAAATAAAATATTAATAAATGTTGCAAATAAAGTGTGGACAACACAAACTATCATTGTCATATAGCCATACACAGTTAACAGAGCTACATTTTAACAATAATTAAAACTTGTTTATAACTACTGCATGTTGTTATTTGTAATTTAATCATTTCTAATGAAGCAACTGAATCATGAATAACAAATGTTATCTCAAATCAGTTTTAACAATCCATAAAACGATAATATTAAAATATCTCACAATTAACTGATTTTTGATATTTGATATTCTCTATTAAAAATGTACTAATAAGATTTACAATCTAAATTATGAATATTTACAAAGTAGATATATTAGAATTTGTTACCATCTTAAATTTTTATCAAATTCAATATAAGAAATATTTGTTTGGATCTTTATACAAAATGTGAATTGTAAATAACATTTATTATTTTAAATGTAATTAAATTAAATAGATGTAAAATAATTGAAATAATTCAATTAATTAATTTCCATTTCTAGATAATCAAGAGTTGACTTGATATTTTTGTGAGTCTTGTNAGGTCAAAGTGGCAGGAGTGCTCTCGACTATCATGTGAGGTTAGTCGACAAACTTCGGGTATGCCGAAAGGCAGCAGACATGTTCAATAAGGACCAATTGGCCAAGAAGAGAGAGTATTGGAACAGAAGCCGGAAGTTATAGAAATTCAGGGTTGAGGATTTGATGATGGATCAAGAAATCCTCAAAAGCCATGCATAAAAAATTCTCCACATGGTATACTGGTCCCTTCCGGGTAGAAAGCATTCTTAGTGATGTAGTGGTCAAGGTGAGGGACCAGAAGCTAAAGGATGGACAAACCATACACATTGATTGCCTTAAACCCTTTTATGGGCAGCAAAATAAGACTAAAAGATACAAGGGGGATAATCAAAGAACCAAGGTCAAGGGAGTAGGTGAAGATGATGAAGAGGAAGCTGATCATTGGCAATCCCAACCTTATAGGGGGTTACATAGTAGACCAATTCCTCATGCACCCCAGACCCCGAGCCCCCCAGGTGACGCACGGACAGATAGAAGGCAAGATGACATGGCTAATCAACAGGATATCCTCTATAACCTCAGACGGTGCAGGGTTGATTACGTCACCCTGAACCGTGGTTATTAAATGAAAAATGTGAAAGAAAAAATTTTGTTTACTTTGGGGGGGTATATGTGTCATCCGCGTGTATATTGTCGGTCTCTGTTGTAAAAAAAAAAAAAAAAATTTGTTTTTTCTTTTACCTATAATCATCTTTGTGTATATATGTATATATTTTATTAATGTAATTAATGTAAACGATCGTCGCGATTGCTGTACGCGCGGTTTTATTTGTGTTTTGGGCGATTTTTGTGTGGCAGCACGGTGACATTGGTGGAGGAGTTATATATAGTGGGGAACCAGAAACCATTCATTCTGGTTCCTGGCGTGCAACAGTGAAGGTGTGTCCTTCGATTGTCTTGTGTAGACCCTTTGTGCTTTGTGTAAGCCGCCACGTGCCAGGCTTAAGCCGACCTATCGTATTGTGATTCGATTATAAATATATATTTGGTGCATAAAGTTTGTTAAGTAATATATAGTACTGGTCTCCTCCTTTTTGTGGCAATCATTTCTCATTCACCTCTGCGGATATCATACCTCAGATATTCGCAGATCCCACAATACCATCTTTCCCAATCTAATTTGTCTTTCGAATTCTTATGTTCAAAGTAAATTCCTGTAGGATTTTACACAAAATGCATATTAAATTATCACTCCCTATTAATAATTATTTTTCAAATGTCATATTGATTTAATAAATATACTAATTTATTCCTAGTTATGTGAATAGAGAAGCTAAAGCTTTTAGCCAGTTTTAAAGCCATTGCAGATTATTCAAATAAAATAGATATATCAACTATGTTTGCTAAATGTAAATGTCAAAAACTAGGAAAACATCTAAAATTAATTTTATAAGAATATGAAAATATTAATTATTATATTTGTTATATATTTTAAATTTTTCAACCAATAAATGTATTAAAAATGAAGTAAAATCTTTCAAATAAACTTTAGGAAAACTAAGTTTTATAATTTAAAAATTTTTCATAAAAAGCTAAAATAATTATAATATAAACACTATTTTTATTAAATCGATAAAAAAAATGTCAAAAAAATTTAGCATTATATTTCAATATAGTCTTATTTGCTTCTTTGCACAATTTTTAAATTGGTTCACAAATTGAATTCTAATTTGCCATCTAAAAATATTTCTAACTGTTTAATAAACCATTTAAAGGGATTTTTTTTTATATTTAAAGATGTCAAGTATTATCAAATATTCATTTATATGAAATTTTGCTCATGATGATCATGAGCAAAATTTCATATAAATGAATTATTATTATTTGAATTATTATATAAATGAAACATTATTATTTTTTAATTAACATATTCTCTAGAAAGTTATGGCTATATTTTAGAAGTACTCTAATTACAAAAGATTTATAAGTACTTTTGTTGAATAGTCAAAAATAAAAGATCAACACCTATTAAAATTTTACTTGTTTTTATATTAGTAGAGAAAATACATGGAATAACCACCAAGTTTTTCTTTTATTTGTCTGAAATGTTATTACTTTTAAACATTAAAAAAAAATATGTAATGTATTTGTATATTTTCTGTTGAGTATGACATGAATTTAATTATTTTCTATTTCATAATTATAATATAATAATGATGATAAAAATAAATAATAAAAAAAACAAGCAATGAATTGCTCAACTTTCATGGTAACATTTTTTAAATTTTGGTGGTACCATTTGTTATCACATTTTATTTTTAAAATTTTTTATACTTTTACAATTTTTTATAAAACACATCCCTACTCTCAAAATTAAGCCTTTTGCCATTTTATAATAGTTAAATGCTAATAACGAGTAAAATCATCATTAAGTCCGACCCTACTGGAGATACACACAATCCTTACTATCTCCCCATTCCTTCGACCTTTAATCATCAAAATTTAATAGCATAAACCCCCTAATAAACAAACCTCCATGCAAAATTTCAAAAATTTTCAACAAAAAGCACAGGAGTATTAAGCTTCAAACATGGTGAACAAAATCGTGCACCCCTCACACACTAACATCCATACATACAGAAATTACCCCTGAATTGTTTTGCATTTCTCAATGTTTCAAGGTGTCCTGAGCCCAAAAATGTAAAATTCTGGGAGGTCATTTTTTTCCAGATTGCCATAAAGTAAAAAAGGTAGCTTGTTTATTTACTATCACTAGCTAGATGGCTAGCTAATCAGGACAATAAATGCATCAATCTTCTACAATAATTTTCCTGACTGGTTTGACTTAAATATGTCAAATTCCATTCCTTAACATTTGGTCAAACTCTTGACAGATAAGCAAAAAAATATTTTAAATTCATGTAGACTGAAAAGAATTTAAAATAATTTATAAATATTACTCTTTATGTTGAGTGAAAATTTTGCCTAATTCTCACAGCAAAAATCTAACCTGGGAGAGCTTTTATTTTATTTTATTTTTTTTAAATAATGATACTTTTTAAAAATTTTTTTCATACAATTTGGAATAACAGTAAAGCAGATTCACGTGAAATTCAATAATATCCTAAATTTACATATAATGATTTAAAAATATAAAATTTAAAAATCCTCATAGAATTTCATCAGTAAAAAGACAAATAACTGTCATATATAGTACTGGATCAAATATCTAGCTTCCAGAAATCCAGAATTACCAGATAACTGGCATTTTTTTTTTTTTTTTTAAACTGGCAAGTTTTGAATTTGACAAGCTATATAGTACAGCTGTAGTTTTATGTAGTTTGCCACATGGCCATTATGTTTTGATTTTCATGATGTATATATTGCATGATACCATTTCCAGTGTGACTGCTGATATATGGTGTGTTAAAAACAGTTTCATTATTTACTTTCCATTCTTTATTAAATTTTAAGTATATATTTAGCCTATGTCCAGAAAATCTAGAAATCTAGACCACTTCCAGTTCTAAGCTTGCCAGATATTTCGTCCAGTACTGTAATATTTCATAGCTTTCTTGTAAAAAAAAAAATGGCATTAGTTTTATTTTTTGAATCAGCACAATATATATTCTATTTTGCCTTAATGAAAATGCAGAATATTACACAACAAAAATATGCATATCATAGTTCTTCAAATAAATTTTTGCATTAAATAGAAGAAAATAAGCATTTTTTATTTTATGTTATGTTATGGCTAGAAATGACAGGAAAAACAAAACTTCATTAAAAACCAAATTCTGTTAACCTGATGTCAATTTTAAAAGTATGGAAACTGTTGAAATTACATACTTGAATTTTTATTTTACTTAAAATGTTAAATATTACTAAAATAAAATCAGTTTTAGTCATAAAATTTTCATATTAAAATAATTTTGTTCTCAAATCTTTCTTCATGATTTGGAATAATTATAATAAAATGGCATAATACAATATTCATATAGAACTGTTATGATTTCATTTCTATAACTTCATTCACACTACCAGTATATTTTATAAAATTTACATAATACAGTTCTAAATTATTTCCAAAAAAATGAATATTATGTATAACTATTGCTATATACTTTTTATAATGAAATTAATAAAAAGTTGTCAATTTATTATTTATTACAATATAAAAATAAATTTTAGTGATAACTTTTGCAGTATATTATTCAGATTATTACAAAAAAATGGATAAAATATGTTGACAAAATAATTATAATTCTCCTTAATTATAGATGAATATAAAAAATACATTTATTCATATAAAAAATGCAATTTCTTTAAAGTTTCTAACAATATAATTCTTAAACAGTGATATTAGAAGCTTCATCAATACATCAATTCCAATTTTCTTGGCAGAAATTGGAAGCTGATTTTGTTTCATCCATTAAAATAAAATTTCCTGTTTATCCTATTATAAAATCATTAATATTCATAATAATGAAAATCTATATTATTAGTATATCTATACATATTCTATTCAGAAGTATTTTAAATAAAATTTACCAAGTCCTCCAGTTTCAATTTCTTCTATTTTGCTAGCAGTTTGAAAGCCTCCATCTACAGCAATTACTTTTAATTCATATAAAGATCCTAATTCTAATCCATGTATAGTCACCGAGTCTTGATTTTCTTCAATTGCAGTACTTTCCCATTGTGTATCACCTACAAATTTTAATATCATTTATTAGTCATTAATCATTTAAATACACATAATCAAATAATAATATCATACAATTTCCAATATCAAATTAAATTTATCATATACACAACATACCAATACCAGCACACTTGAAATTAAGAAATATTTACTAATGTTTTCATGTTTATAAATACTTGGAATCAATTGAAATCTATAGGACACTTAAGAATGGAGTAGGAATTAATTTCAAAGAATGGACAGTTTTGCATGTTTTCTTTGAACTTTCGTCAACTTTTCTCATATACATCTCACTAGGCCAAGCAGATACAATTTAAATTAAATTAGTTATTTGTGTGAAAATAATTGTTCAGAGAATTATTTTACCTCCTTTTACAGGTTATTACAAAAATTATCCTAAACTAAATACATAATTTTTGGGGGAAATAATTTAAATGCATTTTGTAAGTTATTCAAAAATATTTTAAAACTAAATATGTAATTTGTTTGGAAAATAATTTTAAATCATTTTATAATGAATATTAAAAATAATTTTAAACTGTAGACATACTTTGTTCCAGAAATAATTTTAAATTGAACTTGTAAATCATTCATAAAAACATGTTCGATTTTAATGTAGCCAATTTTGTTCTGTGTTATACATCTGAATGGATGAAAATGTTAGTAAATATTTCTTAATTTCAAATGTACTCATATTGGTATGTTATGTATGTATTCTAGAGAGTTGTTGATTAAAGTTTTTCATAACTGTCAATAAACAATAACTATATGTAAATTATAGCATTAATAAATTATAAAACCTATTAATAGTTTTAGCTGTAAACAAAAACTACATTCAATGATAATTTTTTAGGTTTAAAAAATAAAATATACTTATTAATTTGATGTGTGAAACTTTTAAATGATAATTTAGAAAATTAAGTTGAATTATTTAAAAAATACTAAAATTTTAAAAGAAACCATAGAAAATGTATACAGTAATGTAATTAATAAAAATAATAACTGTTAACTAGACATACATAATAGCTATAACAACAAAATTCAATAATATTTTATTAAGAACAAATATTTTTGTCATTTTCATTCATTCATTCCATTTCTAGAATCTAATGGTTGCAAAAAATGTTTTCTCATAATAAAACATTGCTGGATTTTAATGTTTTTCTTACTATAATAGTTTAATTACTGTAATATTTAAATTTCACTTATTACTTATTAAGCATAAATATTCATATGTAAATGATCTTCAAGATTAAAAATACAAAAGAAAAAATTTATATTATAAATTTTTAAGCCATGATTGGATTATTTGAATTTGTCTTCTTCATTTGTATCAGTTTGTTTATTAATTAAATTGACAAATCTTATAAAATATTCTTTCAGAACTGAAAATTAAAAAAAAAGACAAAAAAAACAAAAAAACAAAACTTCAAATTTAAAATTTAAAACAAAATGCAAAACAGATGAATTTTCTCATTTTTCAGGGATCCAAGGCCATTCATCTACACAGGAAAATTTTGTATTATTCATAATACTGTTTATACATCATTAGCACATTTGATGGCACCTGAAAATTTAAATTAGGAAGCTGCTAATATTTTGTCTAACTTAATGAACAACAGCTCAAATGAAATTATAAATACTATCATTATTCATAATTCATCTAGACTATAATTTAGCAAATAATAAACTTCACAATAATCCTGTAAAATATATAATATTTTCTTCTAAAAATAACTATCATATTTTTCATTTAAAAAATGATCAAACAATGTTACATTAACTTTTAATGAAATCAAACTATTACTTGTTTTATAAAAGATGGAAATATTTATTTAATTCAGAAAATGTTCTTATATAATCATTATAGTTTAAATTGAAAATATACCTTTCTTCTTATACTGAACAAAAAAGTGACTTCCAGGATGACCATCTACTGCAGGAACCCATGTAACTCGAATGCCTGCTTTTCCTCCAACATCAGGCAACCGAGACCAGACCAAGTCAGGAACATCAGGTGCTATTAAGATATTTATTTTAGTTTATTGTTATTAAATAATAATAAACTACTAACCTTCACAAAAGATATAAAAGTTTTAATATTAACAAAAAACAATGTATTAGATAAAAAGTAATTAATTTAATTTCCAATTTAAATAAAATTTATTCTTTATCTAAAAATTTCTTTACAATAATTAAAGTTATCCTCATAGATTTTACTTACAGTAATCCCTCACTTAATATAGTTAATATATTTAAATAATTTAATGAATACAAATTAATTGAATTAATCGCAAAACTTTTAAACTGTTTACTAATTTTTTTGAAATAAAGTAATACCCTGACTTACGAAAACCCGGAGTTACACGATTTTTAAATCTCGTTGATTCATCTTTTGTTTGAGCGCCACGCGACCCTTGATTACTCACTCCCCCACACTATTACATGTTCGGATGTGTTGTGCGGAATCCACACATAGCTACAATTTATTTTGTGTTATTTATTTCTGTGTTTGTTATATCTATGGAGACTTGAGAGACTCTACTTTGTCATCCAAACGAAGTAGAACTAATTCTTCTGCATCAAACAAGAAAAGAAAACCTTTATCTTTGGAATGTAAAGTTAACATTGGGTATGTTCGTAAAGTCGAACGAGTTAAACGAGAATGACGTCATCGTTATTCCTATTTCGTTAGACTTTTCAAACGATTCATTACTAACGCGTTTAACTCATTTGACTTTACGAACGTACCCATTATTAAAGACTTCGATACAAAAATGAAAATTTGTGAATTGGCAAAGAAGTTTGATCTACCGGAATTGTCGGTCAGAACAATTATAAAAGGCAAAGAAAAAATTCTCGAAGCTGTGAAAAATGCTCAATCTTTAAATTCAAGCATCATTCGTAAACGTCACAGTATTATCGCTGAGATGGAAACAATGTTAAAATTATGGCGTAATAATCAAGTAAATGTGAAAAATTGTAAAATAATATAGGCCTAATTTGTTATACATATGTATTATCTAAGATTTTATTAAACATTTTTTTCTAAATTATTGTTTTCTTTAGTCTCCGGCCCCAATTAAAAATTATTTGTATGTATTTATATGCGAAATTAAACCCCAACTTACGCGAATTCGACTTACACGGTTACCGCTCGGTCCCACCTATCGCGTAAATTCGGGGTATTACTGTACCATATAAACATCACACATATAATCAATATACAGAAAGAAAAGCTACAAGAGTGCAAACATTTTTACATATTAAATAGTGTATATTAAAAGATTGGTCTACTTTCATTCATAAAAAAACCTAAGAAAATTGATTTTTCTAAATGACAAGCGGAGAATGCTTAAATTAAAAATGAACTTGGCCTGTGGCTACTGGCAAGCATCGTAAAACTAGACCTTGAACAGGTTAATCTAATGATTTATAAATACCAATATGTTTATCACAAAATTATTGGTGAAGGCCTTCATTATAAAAAATTAATCAAAAGACAACAATTTCATCAAATTCAAGCAAAGTGTTTGACCATGCCAATTAATTTTTTCTACATCCAAGTAATTTCTCACATTGCAATTTGAGAAATTTCACCATAAATTGAGCCAGATGACACTCTTGTTTGTTTTATGTGTACTGTCATCCAATTTGTTTGCTAAATGTACACTAGTAGCTTAAAAATAATAATCTGCTCTCAAAAATAATAACACACTAATTGAATTTTTACCTGCATTATTTAAACCTTATCAATTTATAAACCATGTTAATTCAAGAAACATGCTAACCAAGGAGTTACTGTATTTGAATTTAATGGTATTATAATTAATTCTGTAATTAATATTACAATTAATAAATTTTTTCATAGAATAATTTATTGTAATTTAAAAGATCCATAACTGAATAATCTATTTCAGAATGTAATTCGCATGTTGAGAGCACATGATTTATAAACATCAGATGAAACTTGAAAAGGTTAGAAGTGTCTGGATATTTATTTGGATTAAGCACTTTCTGGGATTTTTAATCCCATCTTTTAATTATAAAATTCAATGTTTTGCAACTTTGTACATAGAACAACAGTTTGTACATAACTTTTTGAATTTAACTGATCAACATTTTTTATTCAAACATTTCTTTAACAAATTAAAAGATATTTTTAAATTACCAATATATAGTCTAGGGATGCAATCAGCACTTCTCTAGACTATATGTAACACCTGTCATTGAACTTAAAATAGGATGAGTACACTATATCATATAAACATATTCTAATACAACCTTGTATCAATAATCCTTCAGGAAAGTGTATAATAGGTGCAACTTGAGAGAGAAGATAAAGACTTTTATAATCTAAAATTAGTCAGAAGTCTATATTTGGAGGGTTCAACTGTCTGATGTCTTGTAATATATAATACAAATCATTGATAACATGTAGGTTTTGTTTTAGTTGTGTTCTGATGATGTGGGCCAATCTCTCTTCCAACCCTATTTTAGAGGAACATTATTGGCCTATAAGATCAATAAATAAAAAACAATAAGCAAAACACCATGCTCCTTTGTGAGTTTTAGGGTAACCAAAGAGCCTTGGAGACACCTGTCTTTCTGGAATCCTGAAGTACAACTCCTGGAATCTTGTTAATTCATAATGCCTGGATTTTAGTCAAAAGTATCAAGTAAGATCTTGTGTCATTTCATTGGTTTTGATCTCAAGATGTGTATGGAGAAGTTTAAGATATTTTTCTCTAATGATAATTATAGGTATTTTCTCTTTGTCTACTAGTGAGATGATAAGACTGTTTTATCTCACCAAGTTCTGAGTTTCTTGAGTAAAGCATCCACTGAGGAATCAAAGGCATTATTGCAAGGTCTTCTTTCCAGGGCCAATTGTTATATCTCTCCACCTAGCAGCCATTTGACTGGTTGCTGAAGAATTGATAGGGAAAGCCTGAGTACAGACTGCCTAAGATCTGCATCATCTTTTGGAATCTGCTTTTAGTTTCATGATAAAATCATATTTTTGCTATAATAAGACTGCTTAGACACTTGGATGAGATAAGCTTTTTGAGAGAGAGTCTGCTGGAAGACAAATTCTATGTACACTAATTGGTACTACCCCCCATTAAAATGGCATTAGTTAAGAAAAATCAGAATTCTGAAAGTGCTTAATCCAAATAAATATCCTGACTTCTTTAACTATTTCAAGTTTCTTTCTAATGTTTATATTCATGGAGTTGTCTTTTCCAACTTTGAATTTTACATGGTTTATTCTGAAAGAAATCAATTTTCTATCTATAAACACTTTCTATTTACACAATTACTTTTAAATTTAGAAATAAAAAATGTTTTTATTTTTTTAGTTGTTTGTTTGGGTTATTAATTTCATAAACTGGAATAGTAATTTAATTTCCAATTTAAATAAAATTTATTCTTTATCTAAAAATTTCTTTACAATAATTAAAGTTATCCTCATAGATTTTACTTACAGTAATCCCTCACTTAATATAGTTAATATATTTAAATAATTTAATGAATACAAATTAATTGAATTAATCGCAAAACTTTTAAACTGTTTACTAATTTTTTNGGCTACTCAAATATTTTACGTTTTTGATACTAAATTAACTTCTGAAGTATAATTTTTTATTGTTTTTATATTTTTCAATATATTTATTTTGTTCGTACAAAATAAAAAAATAATTTTTAACGATACAATAGTCTTCGTTAGGCTTAACATCGACGAAAATTCAATGCAAAGCGACATGCAACGAAGAAAAATTTCAACACGGGATAAATTAATATATTTTTTCGTACATAATTGGTTATCCAAAAAATAAGTTATCTGAACAACCACAGTCCCCAATTGATTCGGATAAACGACACTCTACTGTAAAAGAATTATAATATTGTTATATTAAATTTTGACTTTGTTAGACAGCATCTATCCATATATGATCTTTTTACAATAAACTTATTTTAAATATTTACATATCTATAATCAAATACATTCAGTGGCGTAGCTAGGGTTCTCTGGGCCCGGTGCAGAACCAGATTAGACCCCTGTAAATGGACTAAAATATTTTTGTGTAGTGGTTTATATAGTGTATAACTAGATTAGAGTTAAGTTGATATTTTCCTGTGTAATAGGGGCCCCAGCAGCTTGAGCAGCCAAATGCCAAATTTTGCTTTGTTCTGAGTGCCGTGAAAAATTTTTCGGTTCTTTTTTTCCTGTAATTTTGAAGCACCCGTGGGCCTATTGCTTTCCAGGGGCCCAGTGCATACTGCACCCCGTAGCTACGCCACTGAATATACTAACATTTATATTCAAAAAAAGGGGGAAAAAATCAAAAGTTATATGTCTGAAATCAAATTAGATATCTTAAAAAAACCTAGTGATTATTACAAACATATAAAAATTAACAATATTGTTTCTTATGAGAAATATATCATACTATACAATAAATTATAACATCCAGTCCATATTAAATACACTTATATTGTTTATTATAGAAAAAAGCATCCTGCTTAATGATTATAGTCAATTTTGACATTATACAGTGGAAACAGCTTTTAAGTAACATACTTTGTCAAACTCACCGCTTTCTGCTTTTTTGTTTGTTTTTGTTTCAATAAAATATGGAACACCAGCTCCTTTACTTGTTGTAGCTTGAATTGTAACACGATATTTTGTATCAGCATGAAGTCCTGCTAATTTAGCTCTAGCTTCTCTAGGATCATCAATTGGAGGAGTTCGCTCTATTTGTTGACCTAATTCAGTTCCATTTACTGAAACAGAAAAACACATTATTTATATATCTCAGAACAAAAACTCTTTACAATGACTTTTAAAACAATCATATTCAAAGAATTCTTAAATTATCAAACTTATAAATCTTATTTATATATAATAAAATATTCTCTCTGTAAAGCTTAAACAATGTTGATCTTGGAATTCAACCAATAAGATTGGTTGAACTCCAAGATCTGTGGTATATAAATCTTTTTAAATCATAATTTTCACTTTTGGAAACACACCATATTATATGATCCTTCAATCTTTCCACACATTTATCTACATTTAATTGATATGAAACCATTTAAAATTAAATGAAACATACTGTTTACAATTAGAAAAATATAATTAAAACATGCCAGGACAAAATTCATATATTACAATATTAAATGCAGTAATCATAAAAGTGTCTCATTTTAAATCTTAACATCCTTTCCAATCATTGAGGTGAAAAAGTAGCCTAAGAAGGAAGGTCAACTCTACCGTAAAGACAGTTAGTTCCCAAAGTGTGAAAAGGATGTTAAGATTTAAAAGAAGACACTTTTGTGATTACTTCTACACATTTAATATTGAAACATACTGTTATTAAATTAAAACTAAACTAGTTAGATCTGATGAAAGCAAAACATTTAATCTTAATATTTCAAGATCCTCAATAATTTCTCATAACTCATATTTTCTACATCACTGCTTAGATCACTGTTCTTCATCCCAATTGAAGACTTAAAAAATATTAAAAAAATATTTGACAGTCAGATTATAGCAATATAAGTTACAAAATTAATTTCTGACAAGTGTTAATTATAATAAAATATATTATTGGCATAAATAATAAACATCATTTAACTTTAATGACCAAATATGATTAAAATTTAATGAGTTAGCAAAAAGTTCTACTTTTTGCTAACAAGATCTTACTTTTTAAATAATATTTTAAATTTGAATTTAAATTTTAATTTCATAAATTTTTATTGTAATTGTAGTATTACTATACCATATTTTATTTTTTTTCTCCCTTTCTGTGTATGTCTTTCCATTTATTCCCTGGTTAGTTACATATACTTCAATACAAACATCGCTAAACACGATACATAATATAGTTAAACACCAACCAAATGCCAAAATTCTATCGGGCTAGTTTAAGGCTAATTACTAAATGAATTGCGTAACCAATTTGGCTCTAGAGGTAAGCGTTAGGCGCCATCTCATATTAACATTAATAATTATAAATTAATTAATTAATTTAAATAATTTAGAACCGCTGGGAGAAAACCTTCTTCATAATATATTTTATAACCAGTAAGAATGCCATTTGGTTCTAAAGGTTTCTTCCACATAAGATAATATATGTAATACAGTAGAGCATCGATTATCCGAAAGTCAATCATCCGAAAGAATTCCAGTCGGCAAATTTAAATTTTCGCCACTGCTGTGGCGCTGCAATCTTTGGCTATGTCTTCGGCTACTCAAATATTTTACGTTTTTGATACTAAATTAACTTCTGAAGTATAATTTTTTATTGTTTTTATATTTTTCAATATATTTATTTTGTTCATACAAAATAAAAAAATAATTTTTAACGATACAATAGTTTCGTTAGGCTTAACATTGACGAAAATTCAACGCAAAGCAACATGTAACGGAGAAAAATGTCAAGATGGGATAAATTAATATATTTTTCGTGCATAATTGGTTATCCGAAACATTGATCTTCTGAACAACCCCAGTCCCCAATTGATTCGGATAATCGACACTCTACTGTATATGCTTTTCTCCCAGCACTTCTAAATTATTTAAATTAATTAATTTGTTTATAATTATTAATGTTAATATGAGATGGTGCCTAACGCTTACCTCTAGAGCCAAATTGGTTACATAATTCATTTAGTAATTAACCTTAAACTAGCCCAATAGAATTTCGACATTTGGTTGGTGTTTAGCTATATATACTTCTCCTTTATTTTCATACCACCAATCAGTGCACCCTTATAGTGCTGTTGGTCACTATTGCAATGTCATGACAGGGGACAAGGTCTGAATTGGTCAGGCAATGTTTCTGGAGAACAAAAAGAACATGACAAAGGGAGAAATATTACCTTTTTGGAAGTTTGTCCCAATGTATGTGTGTACGTGTTTTTGCGGGAAAGGAAGATCTAGACCAGTGTTTCTCAGCCTCTAAGGAATCATTGTCCCCTTCAATAAAACCGTTACGTGGTATCGCCTCCTTCACTTTGAAAACAATTTTGTTGGGTTTATTAGTTTAATTTTTTACAAAGTATATAATTATCAAATAAACATTTATTTACTCAGAATACATATTAGATTTTGATATAATTAACAAAATTAAAATTAAACATTATTTACTGTGAATCCCCACTGCAAGCTTCAAAATTCCTATGCCAAGAGTCAAGGCTAACACCAAATTCATATTGCATTGAATAGACTAGTCACTAGTATAATGTTATTTGTTTGATTATTGTACAGTACGATATAACGAATAAAATATCTAAATATTCTTAATATAATGTTTTACTATATCGCCCAGAAAATTTTTTTCGCCCCCCAAAATATAAATTGTTACTAATCGTCCCCTCAACATGGAAAAACGCCCACATGGGGGCGATATGCCCCGTTGAGAAACACTGGTTTAGAAGGTAGTTTTAATTATTTTTCTCCTAGGATGCTTTCTGTTTGGGCCGAATCGAGTGTTTGACTCAGATCGGCCGAACTAATTTAACTTCGGACACGGGTAGCGCCGGGTAAAATAATACAGGCCTACACATATACCTGTATTATACCTAAAAATTGTAATTTACCTTACATAACAAAAAAATAAATGAATTTTTACAAATTAAACTTAACCAAACGGTACGTTATGTACATATTTAGAAAAATACGGCCCATATTGTATACGGCCCATGTGGAATTTTCCATATTTTCCACATGGCCAGTCCGCCCCTGCATTAATTGCCTACTTGTGGCAAGTTACTTTCAATTTCTACCTCATTTGTTAAATATGTCATCGCTATTCTAAAGTGTTATGGAAGCTTCATGTTTTTGTTTTGCAATACCACGCTATAGTAATTGTTAAATTTATGATCATCTTCAGTTTATGCACTCCATAATCAACTAACGCAACGGAAAAGATGTTCTGTCATCTTGTGAAAAAATAAATACAATAAATTCTACATTTTACCAGATACATTAAACTAAAGCGCTAAAGTTATAAAGACGTATACAATTGGTTTAGCTGAAATAATGTGTGGTCAGAGGTTGATCGCTAGTCGATTCTTTTTAAAGAGAGACCGTAACTACTAATGCTCAGTGGTATTATCCACTAGAAAATTGTAAGAGTTAGAAACTCATTTTTATACTTACGTTTCAGAGATTTCTTCAACGTAATTCACTTTGACTAAGTTTATATCCATTAACTCAAATTTCGTAAAAAGTATGTCTTCTGAGAAGAAGACCTTTCCTTTTTGCTGGTTGGTCATTCTCAATTCAATATTCTGTCTTGATCCTATCACGGCGTGAGTTCCATTAAGTACTTTTTCAATTGGTTCTTTAATCATCTTGAAATAATTTTGAGTCACTTCAACATTTTCGTGAAGGATTGAAATGACATCATTTTTATTTATTATCGTCTAAAAATATATAAATAGATGAAATTCATGTAAATTAATATACACACACAACATTAATATTCTTATATAGGATCTAACTTGCAGTTGCAAATTTATAATGCTTTGGAATTTATGTATAAGCATATTTAATTATAACTATTTTCAAGATATTACAATAATTTCTGTTGTGAATTAACTGTTTCAGGCATTCAAAGTAACAGTGTTTTTGTAGGTGTAGATTTAGCTAGAGTATTTACGATGGATACTCTTATAAATTCAAAAATAAACACAACATTGTGTGTTTCAATTTAAATTAAGAAATATAATTTTACATGTAGCGGGTCATTTATCTACGATGTTTAATGACATTATGTAGAATTAACTGAATTATTTGTTTCGTTAATAACACACATTAAATATGATTTACACTCACGATCAATTTCCCTTAATTTAACCACCTAAATCTTTTCAATGCTGATCAGAACTTCTGAAAAATTATTAATTGACATTTGTGTGAGGATTTAGACTTTTTTGGGAGTTTTAAAAGCTTAAACCATTATAAAGTTTTTTTTATCATTATTTCTTTTCTTCCTTCAGTTTCCCCTTCCAGATAGGTTGCATTTAGACCTTATTACACATCAGTGTACTGCGTCACTTCGAAAGTTGACCTTTTAGACCAGTGTTTCTCAACCTCTAACGAATTGTCGCCCCCTTCACTAATACCGTTACGTAGTATCGTCCCTTCACTACAAAATTCCGATGCCGAGGGACAAGGCTAACGCCAAATTCGTACTGCATTGAATAGACTAGTAACTAGTATAATTATTGTACATATAACGAATAAAATATCTAATTATTCTTTAATATAATGTTTCAGTATATTGCGCAGAAAATTGTTTTTCGCTTTAAAAAATATAAATTGTTTCTAATCGCCTCCTCAACATGGAAAAACGCCCACATGATGGCGATATCGTCCCCGTTGAGAAACACTGTTCTAGACTGTCAAAGACATTTAGGACGAACGAGGAAGTTTTCCCCTCACCACAGAAAATTCTCCAATTCCACTTTCGTTACAATGTACAAATAAGTAGCTAATTAACAGCAACCTCCACCTGTTACATGGTGGATAGGAGCCAAATGGTCACTTACTAG
>NW_019386171.1:120923-126098 GCF_000671375.1 Centruroides sculpturatus | reverse complement strand
TTAATTAATTTTCATTATAGACAGCTTTATAAAAGTATAAATGTCTCATAAAGTATTTTTCTGAGGTCTGTCTTATCAGGTAAATTACTGTACACAGTGTATTCATTAATTTTCATTTTCATGTAGTAAAGGCTCTATGCCTTCATAAAGGACATACTTTTCCTTTGTTTAAGGGTATTTGGGCAGTTTATTCTCTGTTGTATTCTCAAGTAAACAATACATACAAATACAGTACAGTATTTTCTGAGGAAACACTCATACTTAGTTTTTTTAACCCCATTCCCAATAACCCGGCATTTTCACAAACTCGGCCACCCTTCGGTCCACATTAGGCCGAGTTTTCGAGGTTCTACTGTATCTCCATTTCATCAATCCAACATGAAAAACAGACAACAAAGTAGCAGTCGTCGCCCATCTTTTGAAAAGAGAAGTTGTCACTAGTACCTTGTCCTAAGTGCCTCACTATTCGGATATCTGCGAATATATCCTACAAAAAGATCATCGGAACCATCAACTAACACCCTTGCGGATACTGTTCTATCATTCTTACGGATACTTCCTCTACCGGACTGACATTCCAAACTTTCTTCCCTTCACCAAGACCGCTTGAGAATCTCCATCAAGACAGCAAAAACAAAAGGTATTTATCGCCACGCGAAACTTCTGTAAACTCTCTCTCTCTCAAATCGGGGAAAAACATAATATCTTAATATCTTAATACTATCAAATCGAGAGATGTATCTAACAGCAGCCCTAATGTATAGCCTATAGTTAACCATTAAACAGTTGTTACGTTAAAAAGCGTCTGAGTAAATCACTTCCGATGCGTTGTCTCTCCTTCTATCTCGACTCTGATCACTCCGTTACACGACCGCTCGCGTAATCTAAATAACACGGCTTCCATGTCCGTTGAGATGCGGTGGTGTCATCCTGACAGGGCACCAAAGAGGTGCCGACCCTTCGGTCACATATATATTAATAAATGTAGAAAAACAAATTATATTTCAGAAGTTGTTTTAATATAAAATTATAATGACTAGCACATAAATACTTTGAAAAGTAATACTTTGAAAAAAGGTTCCAATGCTGAAACGAGATATCTCAGGTCAACCGGTCAAGGTCAGCACGTTGCAACCAGAGATATGTTGGGAATAACACAGGACAGGTAAATGGATTTTTTTCAAAGATTTGTTTGTCAAAATTTGATTTCTCATTTCAAACTTCCAACACACGTTTGTCAAAATTCAATTTTGCAATGTTTGCATTTCCAACTTTCCAACGAGCAACGCAAGAACAAATCTCGCACTACTGCCCATTTATAGTGTGTCACCATTTGAATTTTATTTTGACTCAGTTCTCAGTTTCCTGAGTACCTACAAGTCTGGTTTTTCTTTTATGCGTGCATGATTTGGGCACCTAATACTCTGTGCCAAATTGCAACTCCTGACATGTACTCCTTCATACCTCTAAGCTGGTTACCCAGCAGGCAGTACAATTTTATAAATAAGACGTAGTCTTGTCAAATACAAAAGTTAATCGATTCTGCTACAATTGACAAGGCAACCAGAGAAGGCAGCATTGCATCAATTATGCAAAATGAATATTTGAGGAACTTCTCCCATTATAATGTCTTCTCTCCCTTTTTTTGACTGTCTACTGATGGTAGGATTGTCATGTAAGAAAATTTGCAAATTAGACTAATACTTCATTGTCATGAAAAGATGAATTGACTAATTTGTAATGGGAATCTAAAATGTTGTATTCAAAAATACATTTTATCATTTGAATTGGATTTCTGTTAACTCAACTTTGAGTTGAGGGAATTAGAACTTACAAGAGAAAAAGTTCATCATATAGTAATTTAATGGTTGTCAATTAAAAGGGCATGAGAGAGCAGATATATTAAGCATCTCAAATGACAGTGTATATAAAATTTTGACAAAATAATTGGAGATGAGAAAACTCACCACAAGTGCTATGTTTGAGCAAAATCTCCAGAGCAAACTGAATTATGCAATTATTTCTTTTGAATTGTTTTCATCAAATCAAAGGAATTTATGCACTGATTTATAACCATAGATAAAACTTGGATCCACCATTATACCCAGGAACCAAAGAACAGTCAACACAATGGACAGATTCTCCACCTTCAAAGAAGGCAAAAACAGTTTTGTCAGCTAGAACAGGGGTCACCAAACTACGGCCCAAAAGGTCAGTTCATCCAGCCCGTTCCCAGATTTGTGTGACAAATGAGCTAAAATATAATTAGTTATACAGAAATATCATAGTTTGTAGATACACTTATTTAAATTTTTTTACATAGTAAGTTTAAGTAAAAATGCCAAAATTGGTCCAATCTGATTTTTGCTTCTGACAGTAATATAATTTTTAGATAAATCAGTGAAATAAAAAATTTGGCAGCATTTTGTGACTTTGGATATCAGAGTGCTTTTTGTGTAAGTACCTGCAATGAAGTTTCTAAGGGAAGTGATTGCAAGCTTGCTGCAGTGATTGTGTTTGTGTATTGATAAATACATATACTGATTGTCTTTATTTATTGTGTATTCAGTGTGCTGTACTGAACAAAATGGTTATAAGGCCCACACTCATCATTCTCTCAATTATCTGACCCGCTGTGAAAAATGTTTGGTGACCCCTGAGCTAGAAGAATTATAGCAACTGCTTTTGGGATTTTCATGGAGTCATCTTTGGGTCATTCCAAGTCAAGTGATCAAGGTCAACTTCTCAGCCTCCTCAGATTTCAATGAAATTTGCATGGTTTAGTTTAAGGACTTTAAACTAAATCATGAAAAATATAATTATAGATGATAATCAAACTTTTTTGGAAATTAATTAAAATCCTTGAAAATTCTTTGCTTAATATTGGATGAGCATAGCTCAGCAGGCATGCACATTCAAGATCTTTTAATTGAATTATATAAAAACAACCACACAGTGAGCTAACAGGCTAAATTGCATTCTATAAACTTCAAGTTTTTATTCAGACATCACGATGTTTAATGCCATATTTTTGCCCTTAGCAGTCGGGCAGAGAATTAAAATCATATATTTTTATAGAAGATGCTCTTTCTAATGCAACAAAAAAGAAAACAATTTAAGAAATCCCAAATGGCAATATTTACCTCTGAATGTTAGTAAAAATTGAGTTTTAAACTTTTTTCATTTTTTAGTGGACATATTTCTAAAATTATGACAGCTATAAGCTTAAAATTTTACAAAAATAATTTACTTCTTATACAGGTTTAAAATCCAAAGTTTGGCTGTAAAAGAATGTTTTCTTCCTCAGTTACAGTCAATTAAAATGTGTCTTCAGTTTCATGAGAATGAATTTTACTCAAACTTTGGTGAAGATTTGTGAACAGAAAACTTTTTGTTAGAAGTTTTTGTTAGCATATCTGAACTGTCCACTTCAAACTGTCTTATCTATCAAGTTTCATGCTGTAAATGCTCTTATTCAAGGAACCATCGGACAACAAAGTTGGCTGTTTAATCACTGCACATGTAGAGGTGGCACAGTGTCTTCACATTTGGGCTTATATCTCAGGAACCATGCAAAATTACAAGGCTAATATTTTGCATAATTTAGTTTAAGGTCCTTAGCTACCTTTGTGCCAAATTTCGTTGAAATCTGAGGGGGTTGAACTGGCGACCTTGATCACTTGACATGGAATGACCCTTTTATTGACTGTGTGGCCGTCAGCCATGTTATGTTATATTTTCCTAAATTTTTTTTTGTTATATTAGTATTAGGCTTTCCTTTCTCTTTATCTAAAACCATCTAGAACTTTCTTTTCCCTAAACCCTCCTATAATTTTCTTTGTCTGAACCNCTAGTCACTAGTATAATGTTATTTGTTTAATTATTATACAATATAACAAATAAAATATTTAATTATTCTTAATATAATGCTTTACTATATCACCCAGAAAATTCTTTTTCACCCC
The DNA here is from genome assembly GCF_000671375.1 of Centruroides sculpturatus. Taxonomy (NCBI): domain Eukaryota; kingdom Metazoa; phylum Arthropoda; class Arachnida; order Scorpiones; family Buthidae; genus Centruroides; species Centruroides sculpturatus. The sequence goes on along the minus strand of NW_019386171.1, from coordinate 122,133 downwards.
AAAATATAAATTGTTACTAATTGCCCCCAATACAGAAAAACGCCCACATGGGGCAATATCACCCCTGTTGAGAAACACTAATCTACTGTAGACAGATGATAAGCCTAGACGATTGTGGAAACCAACAATGAAAAAGAAGTTGGACTATATATGTAATCCACGTGCATCAGAAGTTGGGTTAAATACGAACGGCAAAGATTAATCAAAACTTTGAACTCAGTGATAAAACTAATTTTTTGAAGAATTAATTCACAGATCAAAAGTAATTATTTTGTGTGATCAATCCATATGTAAATATTATTGTATTGTGCTGCATGTGTAAGACTACTGTTACATCTGTACATCTATGTACAGTCATGTATATGTATATTTGTGATAGATTTTTAAGGTTTTACACACTTATCTACATTTGGTTATAAAAGGACTGTATATCAATTGATTATTTGCATCTTCCCCATTTTGTTCAAATGGGAAACTACAGAATATTCATTAAAACAATTTAAAATGACAATTTAGAATAAAAATCCTTATAAAATTTATTGAGTAAAAGAACAAAGTTATGATGATAATACATTCAACTTATTGTTATTATTATTAAACTATAATTGTCTTGAATTAAGTCTAGCACTAGTATATATGCATTGTAGGAAACACTCCAACAACACCATAATGAACTATTTCATAATATAATGTTATATTATTACCTTCTTCATAATATATTTTATAACCAGTAAGAATGCCATTTGGTTCTAAAGGTTTCTTCCAAATAAGATAAAGTGCACTGGATCCCATTGGTATAGCATCAAAATTGGCCACAGGACCAGGAGCTAAAATTATTAAATGATTAAGACATTTTAATTTTTAAATGTGATTATTATTATTATTACTATCAGAATTACAATAGAAATTATTTCGCGTCGCGTGTTTTAATTGGCTTTGAAAATCCTGCCTTTTTACGCCTTCCATGCTCTAATTGGTCGTTCCTATCATGACTGACTCCATATCAACCGATGAGCGTTCTTTCAGAACCGTAACTCGGATCCAACCCCTTGTTTAGTCGCGTTAATAAAACTTCCTCCGTTAGGCGCGCGGGGCTGTACATATGTTACCCCCCCCCCGACTTTCGGTGTAGCTTCATGTGAACATTTTATTTCGTACAAATTCGAAACGTTTTCAGTGCGATCTCCAGTACATCGAAGGAAGCTACTGA